>NC_040027.1:4549515-4692511 GCF_000972845.2 Larimichthys crocea | reverse complement strand
TTCACAGATTTTGTTACAGGCCGAGAATGAAGGAGAGCAGAGAGGCGTTACATTGAGAATCTCAAACTAAGTCTAATTACTGAATCACGTTTAAACATGAGACAGTTTAAAATGGTGAGTAAAGACATAGCAGCAGCAGAGATCATGTGATCAGGACGCCCCCTGATGATGGATTCATTTATTTGGTATCGACATTAAAGATATTTGACAGATTGCATCCGCCTCACTCTCTCCTTCCTGGCATGACGGAGAGCTGAACTCAAAATACAACTCAAGCTAAAAGAAGCAACGTGTGAATCACCCGGAGCTGCATGAAGAAATGACTTTTATTACATGTAACAGACGTTTCTGTTATAATGAGTTTGGAAGTGTTTGAATACTAAATGAAACTTGTTGCTTTCACGCCAGGATAGTCCGAGGGACTCGTTCGATTGGTTCATTTGGGGGCGGTGTTGCCCAAAAGAAGCTCTGACCACCAAGAAGAAAACCCGGCTCATGGATTGTCTTTCTGATCTTTGCTTCTCTGGATAGTCCGTTTGCTTTCCCACTGTAAGCGACCCAGCACCAGGGTTCACCTGAGACCCGTTTTCAGAGTTCGGATGAGCTTCACACCTGCCTGAACAAACCGGACCATCTGAGGAAGCCAACTCTGGTCCGTTTGAAGCGTTAGCAGTGACAGCTAAATTAAAATCAGCTGATTGAAGCGAAATCTACATTTTTTGCTAGAATTTGCAGCATGATGGAGAAACTGTGGTGGTGAGACGTGAAGAATGAAGAAGGTCCGATCAGAGTCAGCATTCTAAATATAAAAGTCTCATTCTAAGGTAACACAAATACAACTAAAATCAGGGGTGTCAAATTATCGCGTTAATTGCGATTAATTAATTACAGTCATATATTTTATTTGGCCATTTTTAAATAGCTATGGTTTATTAGTATATATATGTAAATATCTAAGAACACCTAATAATAGTGTGATGCTCATGTGGGGAGTACTGAGGGAGTATGGGGTACCGGGGCTGGTACGAGTTGGTGAGCCATCTGGCCCTTGTACAACCAAAGTGAGAGTTGTGTTCGTATTCTCTGTACAAAGTCTTTTAAGTGGTTGTAGGACCGCTTGACTTGAACTTGTAGGGTTGCCCCTTGTCGTCTGACTGTGAGGAGACCTCGGGCAGACCTAGAACCTGCTGTAGGGACCATATAGCCCAGCTAGCCTGGTTGCTGCAGAGAAGGGCATCTGGAGTGCCCTGCTAAACCTGCTGCCACCGCAACCAAACCCTGGATAAGCAGAAAAGAATGGAATGGAACTAATTTGTCACATGCCCAGTCCCGGCGGCATGGGCGGGCATTGGCGGGCCGTGCCTGCTCATAGAGTAAGCCGTGCCCGCCCTGGGCTGGAGGCTGTTTATTTTATTTTGGTTTTGTCTTTTACCTCGGAGTGGCCAACCCTCTATTATTCCTATCTCGGTTTGTCGATCATACAATTCAACCAATCCAACCAACGAACGAAGGCAACGTGCTGGCCAGTTACAGGTGGATGGGGGCGGGTCACTGAGTCAGAGGGTCCGCTATTACTTGGCGAGTTGACGTTCATGGTCGCAGTTGCTCATAGAGTCGCTAGTTAGCTGTAGTGTTCGGTATGGATATCCGTAATTTCTTCTAAAAAAATACGCGGACAAGAAGTGACGACGCGAACGATAGGGAGCAGGAAGCAGCGCCATTCACTTGACATTCACTTCACATTGTCTTAAGAAGGTTTAAAGTTCCTCTTGTGTTGGGGTCACCGGTTTCAGTTTTTAAATGTATAAAAGAATCACTTAAAATTAGTTTATTGCATCAAGGCTTTTTGACTTTGTCAGGAACCTTGATTTCAACAAAATTAAACAAAACTTGTTTTTCACTATTATGAAATGCTCTTGAAATTATGTCATTTGTGGTGTTAGGGTCGGTTTCAACCCGGTTATAAAAAACAAGATTATAAAGCAATAATTGAGCCAAAATTGAAATCATAAGTGCACTGTCAGCCAACACACTGACAGCCACCTCCTCTCCCAATCATGTGAGCTTCAGGGGATGCTCATTTGTCCAATATAGTTGCAAAAAAACAAAACAAACAAAGATGGGCATGTCCAGATATGTTAGCAGCGCCGGTTCTGGCCACATTTGCGCCCTGGGCTTTCTAATAGTTTTGGGAGTAGTAATTGATTTCTATTATTTTTTCGATTTGTTTGATTGGTTGTTGTTTGTTTGAACTTCAAAAATCAATATTTTGTGTTGTGACCTGTCCTGTGTTTTAATGTGTTTATAATAAAGTTCTATTGCTGACAATTTTTTTTTTTTTTTTACATTTTCTTGAAGAAAATATATATGGGTCGAAACCAGCGCCGGTCCTGGCCACATTTGCGCCCTGGGCGAATGGGCACTCGTGCGCCCCCCACGGAGACTGCGCCCTGGGCGGCCGCCCACATTGCCCATAGCTAAGACCGGCCCTGGTCGAAACTGACCCATAACACCATAGATGCTACTATAGTTATTAATTTTAAAATGAAAAAATAAATCAAGCAAATTCATTTCAGAGATGTGTTCTATACCCCTCAGTAATATTCAGGTAACACAACAACCTTTTATTTATTTATATAATTCTCTTGAGGTTAATTTTTCTTTTTTTTTATTGAAATTGAGAGGTATACTGATTAAAAAAAAAAGGCCCAGAGACCCACACCAAAAATATTAAACCTAACATTTTCATGGATAAGGAGGCCTAACAAGGTAACCAAGAGATGACAAAAACATTGGATGATAGGTTATTGTTTTTAGTGTATTTTAAAGCTGATTTAAGACACGGGTCGAAACCGACCTGTTAACACAGGAGAAAGGTTAACACAGTCCACAGACGCCGCCTGCCACTCTACTAGAAGTGGTTAAACGTCTGTCTGTCTGTCACTCACTCACTCACTCACTCACTCACTCACTCACTCACTCACTCACTCACTCACACACACACACACACACACACACACACACACACACACACACACACACACACACACACTCTGCTCCTTCTGCTCCCTGGCTGCTGTAGTTACTCTCCTAGCATCAGTTGACATCAGTGCTTCTGTTTCTAGTAGAAGTAAAGCTGTTTGGTGTTGTTGGTCTTCTTGAAAGCATGCTCGAGTTAAATAAATGGACATACCAATACGCTATTTGTTTGTTTGTTTTTTAGATTTTGGGATAAACTGCCGCTTTTTAGTAAAAGGAAAATTATTACTCAGCACTGTAGGAGTGGTCACAGAGCCATTGTTCAGCCTGAAGCAAATAAAATGGAGGTTCAAATAGTTTGCAGCCAGGTCTGTACGTGCAGGGGGTCAACAGGGGTGTCAAACTCATTTTGGTCCAGGGGCCGCATACAGCTATATATGAGCTCAAGGGGGCCAGAGCACAAAAATCACTGCATAAATTTGAAAATATAAAAAAATATATAGATAAAAAAATGTGCTAAAAACAAGTGCAATACAAAATCTTTTTCATTTAAAGAATTTTTCTTCAATAAAATAAAAAGTAACAAACCGAGGCTTTAAAAGTTGTGCAGTAACACATCACAATAGTTCACAAAACATGTGCAAAAAAGCTCAAACAATGTTTGTCATATCTCACAGCAGAGCTCATAGCAGAGCAAGCAGATGACATGGAAGGCATGAGCTTGGATTATTTTAACAATATAGCTTTGAACAATAAAAAAAAATATGTAAGAAATGTTCCAGGAAGACAGAAATCAAAGCCAAGTTAGACCTCCAGTCTCCCCAAAATAATAAAAAAGTATATTTTTCCAAAACACCTGTTGTAGTATGACCATGATGAGCCTGTTGATGTGTGGAGTGATTTTGGAGTCATAATAATGCATAAGAGTGGAGTTATTGATTAATATTTGCAATAAAAAATCATCAAAATTATGAAAAAGTGTATTTTTCCAAAACACCTGTTGTAGTATGACCACGGGGAGACTGCTGATGTGTAAAGTGATTTTGGAGTCATAACACTGTATAACAGTTGATTTTTGTTTGCAGCGTCTCTCTTGGAAGTGAAATTTGCAGACGCTCCCTGCACACTCGTCGGGCCGCTGGCTGCTCGTAGAGATCAATGTTATACGTCCAGCTCGGAGGACGGCTTGTTCTTTTACAAAACGGGTTTTTGGTTCTTGTAGCTCGTAGTATATGCTATTACGATGTGAAAGAGGCACCATTTGTGTTTGAACGTTTCGCCTCTTACTTATTGATCCCGGAATTCAGAATCTGTGAATATCTTTCCAACCTTACCGAACTTGCCGACTCTCGTAGTGGCGTTTAAGATTGTTTCCTTTAGCACAGCCACTTGCTGCATGAACACCAAACACATAGGTTTCCATTCATCTCCGTGAAAAAATACGAATTAGTCCATTTTTCCTGGAAGATCCGACACTCAGTGTCCACCTTTCTCTTTTTCCACAGCGACATTTTTCCAACGAGGGTGTCAAGATTGAAAAAAGTGTCCGCTACCTGCTCTCAAAGAACCAAGCCTTCATTAGAGCCCGCTCTAGTGAGCCGCGGCTACACATGCGGTGTTAAGCTAACCGGCACAGCGCTGTGTCACGATATTATAAAAAATTTAATAAAATTATATTTTATTAAAAATGGGCCGCGGGCCAGATGAAAAAGCTAGGCGGGCCAGATGTGCCCCGCGGGCCCATCTTTGACACCCCTGTAGGAAGTCAGTGTTTGTTCACATGTTGAGACTTGTGGAGAATTTGTTGAAACTTTTGATCTGAAATCAGTGAAGATGAAAATGAAGTGATGGAGGAAATGACCTGCTGATTTATGAAACAAAACATTTAATTTTTAGTTTTTCATCCACAGCTTTCTGTTGATTCATCATTCAACCATTTCCACTCATGTTTTATGAATCGGTAATTGGCTGTGACATTTCTCTTTCTACATCTCTCTGTTCCCGCCTCACTCAGGAGTCCCAGGGGGGGGAAAATCACACACCTGCGCAGCGAAGGCTCGTGCGGTCGTTCCATCCCGCGAGCCACCTACAGGCTGCTGTTTTCTCGTGAGGCCACAGTCACGGTCACAATCCGGCGGCTCGTGACGTTTCGCGCGGCGGATTCCGCTGAATGTCAAACTGTGAGACTACGACCGAAAACCAGACCGTATTTCCGTCAAAATAAAAGCCTACATTGACGGATGTGGTGATTTAATGGGTGCAAGATGATGTTTAGATTTGAACTCCAAAAATGTAGTCAAACCAAACAAAATATGTTTATGTGTGGACTATAATAAAATGATAACCTTTTTTTATTTTAAATTTTTCAACCTGCATGAAAACAGACTGTATAAAAATATTATAAAAAACAATGAAATGGAATAAGGAAAAATACTTTAAAGAGTGATAAAACAAAAAGGAAAGTGTAAACATGTCAAGCAACACATTAGTAGACGTTACATATAAAAACTTATAAAAATGCACTCCTTTATCTTCTTTTTATAGACACTGAGAACATGAGTTTATTTGAGTTAGTCCTGTTAATTTAACTGTCCATGTAACTGAATCACAGCTTTTTTTTTTGACGACAGTAAAACCTGCCTTTGACCCTAGTCACAGTTTATTCATTTGATTCTCTTATGTTGTGTCAGCTGAAAGAATTCCAGTGGTCTGAACAAGTACATTTATAATATACATAATATACTACATAATATATATTACATATAATGCATTTCTTTAGTATTCTAACATTCATTCTTCTTTTATTTCTCTGTGAATCTAACCTAACACTGTTTCATTATTACATTTTGTATCTATGCAAATTTTACTCCAAACGTGAGATGTTTTTTTTGTTTTTGTCTAGTGTCGTGTTCTGAGTGATGCATATATACTTTTAAATGTAAGATAATAAGAAGCACACACATAGAACTGCACAAACACACACATAGACACATAAACACACAGATGAGAAAACATCTTTTGGGGAGGTCTTGGTCTCAACGGTATCATGGCCTGGGATAGTGCCAGTATTAATTGCCTGTTCTGCCAGATAACATTCATCGCCAGTTTTGACATGTTTTGCCACGTTGCCTTAGAGAGGTCAAGCACACATACACACCATATTACACATTTCTGGGAATTTCATGTGACACTCAGAACATTGACTATGTGATCATAACAAAGTTCAGAATGTTTGGGTCCAATTTGGGTGATTTGGTTATGCAACACTGATGTTATAAAAAGCTGTGAAGATTTTAAGTAAAGGAGTTCGGATTCGCAAGCAGCTGTCTCTGTGTCATTTTTTCATCAAGTTTTTCTAAGAGTTTTCTCCTCAACACAAGTGAATCAGTTGATTTGAATCAGCCATACAAGTTTGTCTTTCGTTTTTATTTTGAAAATATCCTCCCGGAAGCGCTATCCCTGTCCACTCTGTGTGACTCGACGCAGGGGCAGGGGGACTTGTGAGCATCGTACCGGTCGGAGGATTCTGGTGCACCGACGCTGTTTTTGTTTAATTTTAATCTTTTCTTTCTACAATGTCACCATCAAGGAGACGCGGCTGAGGCACCTGCCCTTCTTCTCGGCTCTGCGCTGACCGTCATCCTCGTCAACTGTTTCTGACGGTTTTAGCTATCGTTAGCCCCGGTATGAGCAGAACCGGACCTTCCTGTCAGGTCTGACCGGGGTTTGGGGGGGTGGCGGAGGCGTGCTGGTGGGGACACGTTTGGATTTTTGGATGAGAACCGGTCACCGGGCCGGATTCCGTGCGGAGGGACGCCGGCTGGAGCGGAAGAGGAGGAGGAGGGAGGAGCAGCATCAGCATCAGCAGCGGCAGCGGCAGCTGCGGGGAACCGATTTGACAACCTCATCCCCGGGGGGAGAGAAGCAGCGAGGCGGCCAGAGGAGGATGTGAAGATGGGTTTAGTTTTCGGTCTCCTGTGGCTGTTCACCGGCTTCCTGCAGAGCGTGCACGGCCAGGGCGTGTACGGTAAGGACGTCATTAACATACATGTAATATGGTGCACATTTCCAAATATTTAGACGTTTAACACGGCGTGAATCCGGTTTTAACAGCGCGTGTAACCCGGAATAGCACACACACACACACACACACACACACACACCAACTTGACCTTGTAAGGGATTTAGAGCGCGCGCGCGCGCGCATGTGTGTGATGCTCATTCAGTCACATTACAGTGATGCCTCAAGGCACAACAGGTAGACTGCTACACACTCAAACAACACACAACACACTGCTACTCCTGGAGTATTCCAGTAGTATTCCTGCAGATTTCCCATAGTAGTCCTGTATTCGTGTAGTACTCCTGCAGTACTCCTATAGTATTTCTGTAGATTTTCGGTAGTACTCCTGTAGTATTTCTGTAGTGTTCCTAAAGTATTGCTGTTGTATACCTGATATTCCCATAGTATTCCAGTAGTATTTCAGTAGTATTCCTGTAATATTTCTGTACTATTTCTTCCTCTTTCTTCCTGTAAATGTCTTGTAGTATTTATGTTGTATTTAATACTATTATTCTTGTAGTACTTCTGTAGTATTTATGTAGTATTTATGTAGTACTGCTGTAGTATTCCTGTACATTTTTATGTAGTATTAATGTAGTACTGTGATGTTACAGTAGTACTCATGTAGTGTTTCTGTAGTATTCCTGTTGTACTGCTGTAATATTCCTGTAGTATTTCTGGAATACAGTAGTAGTAGCAATAGTAGTACTACAATTGATCATCAGTGTTGTGTTCGACTTGATGGGTGTTTTCCAAGTGTAACAGTTCAGCAGTGACATCACAGTAACATCACAGTGACATCACATGACTGGATGAATATTTGGCTTCCTTATTACTTTCTCTATTAAAGGTGCAGTGTGTGAGATCTAGAGGCAGACATGGAATATAATATTCATAACCATGTTTTCATGCATGTACAATGAAGATAAGAAACTTTTTGTTTTTCTTACTTAATTCTCCTTTTATATTTACAGTGTATTTTTTGTGACCTGTGGAAGGGACTCGTTGTCATTTGGCATTGTAGTGGCTGGAGAGGGCAGGAGAGCTGTGCAGTGAGGGACACACCTGACAGCCTGATTAATGTTTTAAATCATTTTGAATTAGTGTTTGTTGCTGCAGATAAATCTTTGTCTTCAGTCAATTCATCAGTTAAAATCACACAGTACATGTACTTCTTTTTCATCATCGCCATCGTCGGCAGCCTGTGGTACAGTGTTGCTGCTGTTTTCATGTGATGTTTGTTATTTCCATCATTGTCTTTGTCAAAAGTGTTGTTTGCTCTTGTAGTCACTGTCACTGTTGTCATTGTTGCTGTCAAAAGTGTTATTTGTTGTTGTTGTCATTGTCGTTGTCATACCTGCTGTTTGTTGTTGTTGTCATTGTCGTTGTCCAACGTGCTGTTTTTCGTTGTTGTCACACATTTTATTGCCATTGTTGTTGTCACACATGTTGTTTGTTGGTGACACTAATCTGATTTCATCCATAGGGGTCATTTTCTGCCTCATAAATTCTCTCTCTCTCTCTCTCTCTCTCTCTCTCTCTCACTCTCACTCACTCTCCATGCTGCATTTAAAGCTCACTTGGATGGAAAAGGTCGAACACAGTGTGAGGAGCTCACAGCGCCTCCTGCAGGCCACGTTCATATATTCTCATTTAACAGCAGCAAACTGAAATCTAACTAAATACATTTACTGAGGTACCTGAGGACAATTTTGAGGTACTTCATAGTATTTCAGTCCCACCAGTATTTTGCGGGCCTTTTTTGAAATGGTTGTGGCCTAATAGCCTGATGTTGCATTAGGTTTTCAAAAGAATTGCGGTGAAAGTTGCGGTGCTTTTTACATTTTTGCAAGCACAAACTAGCAAGCTAATGCTACATGAGTTACAGACTGCATGAACAAATCGCGCCAAAAACGCGAGACTAAAAACATCCATAACTCTTATATTAACGGTACAAAGCAACACAAAACAACTTGGTAACAGAAATAATATAACAGAGAATAATATTCACCGAATATTTCAACATAAATTACTACATTTTCACTTCAACTTACCCTCATCAGAACATAATGGGACTGTGAGGGCAGAGGGGAGGGGCTACAGAAGCCCAGGAGGAATGAAAAGGGCAGAGTGCAGAAGGGTAATTAACACTTGGAAAATGTATAAAATAGTGGTAAATGAAGATAACTTCAACTTTATTTATTTATATAGCACCTTTCATACTCAATTGTAGCCCAAAGTGCTTCACAGAACAGAGTAAAAACAGAAATAGACAATAGAGCAGTTTCATAAAAAAATAGAAATTAAAAGAAAAAGTAGAAACATAAAACTTCAACAATAAAACAAATAAGAAAAGAACCTATAGGATAAAAAGCATAACAGTTGCTGTATAAGTAGATATGACCTGTACAGTAAATAAGCACCAGAGATAAAAGTAACATGGAGTGATCAGGGCATAAAAATTCAGTAGTGAATGGCCAGGCACCTTAGGTAAAAGCCAGGCTAAAGAGGTACGTCCTAAGTTGTTTTTTAAAAATGTCTACAGAGGTGCAGTCCCTCAGATCCATAGGCAGGCTGTTCCAGAGATGGGGGCCGCAGTAGCTAAAAGCGGCCTCACCAAATTTCTTTGTGGAGGTTCTGGGGACAACTAGGAGTCCGGATGCCGAGGGAGGATCTGAGGGACCTGCCTGGTACATACCTCTGTAGCATGTCAGAAAGGTAGGTCGGTGCCAGGCCATTCAGTGATTTAAAAACCAATAAGAGAATCTTAAAATCAATTCTAAAACTAACGAGTAACCAGTGCAAGGCTTTTAAAATAGGGGTTATGTGTGCCCTCTGTCTGGTCTTTGTCAGTACTCGGGCTGCAGAGTTTTTTTTAGGAAGACCAGACTAGGGCTGTCATCCTTCCTCTTTAATCCCATTCGAATTTCATTAATTATTTTTTTTTTAATTCGAATAATATTCGAATTTTTTATGTTAAAATATAGCCTATTTATGCATTACTATAGGTTACCTTGTAGGGCATGGAGTTATTATACTTTTGGCCAGTAGAGGGCGTTCCGATGTAATCAGTAAACATTCTATACCAGAAGTCAAGAGATGTTTGTTGTAAGTAAATAATAAAGATCAGGCAGAAAAGGAAAAGTTCAATTCTGAATTTTAATTCAACTCTGAGTACAACACTGAGCCGCGTCAAGGCTGCTGGAGAAACCTGGTCCTTTAAAAAAATGCTTCTGTTTTTTTTTTTGTTTTTTTGTTTTTTTTTAATACCAAAATGCTCTGGTGTCAAAAGAATGGATAGGTTATGTGGTTCACCTTTATGTTTACACAGAAGTAATATATCAACTATTAACTATTAAATTCAACTCATTACTCAAAGTGCGTCACATAGCCTACGAAAATAACTGAAATTGCCCACAGGCAAAACTGAAAGTGCCTCATAAACATAACTAAAATCGTACATAACTACAACTCAAATTGCGCACTCAAGTGCATACAAAAATAACCAACTTTGCAAATTCAAAAATAACTCAAATTGCGCACGTTACATACAAAAGTGAAAGTGCTTATGGCGGCAGTGGGCCGATAACAGTCAGGCATTCCTACATTTCTAACACGCCACATCTTTTTATTAGGCCTATTTCTAAAGGTTGTTAGCCAAAAACACCAGGCGATCCACGTTTGCTGGGTCTAGTGCAGAGCGTTTTTTATTTACTATCATGCCAGCAGTGGAAAAAACCCTTTCTGCTCTAACTGAGGTGCCCGGGATGCTCAAGTAGCGCCGTGCCAGCCGGGCGAGGTGAGGGTACTTGGTTCCTGACGTCTTCCACCACGACAATGGGTTGCTGTCGCTAGGTATTGGTGTCTCAGCATCGTACATGCGCATCTCTTGCTGTAGCACAAGTCCACTGTCCAAAGTACCACCTGGACCAGCAAACTGGCGATAAACATTCCCCAAAAGGGACCCCATAGCACCCAGAGGGGTTCCATCCCCTGCTCCCTCTTCATTCTCCGCGTGCTCTTCATCCTCCGCAATCAACCTCATCTCTCTATGTACTTTATCGCGCACCTCCTGCTGTTGTTCTCCGGTCAGATGAATCAGTCGATGGAACCGGGGGTCGAGGTAACTAGCAGAATTGAGAAGCATGAACGCATCTTTGGTATGACTGTAGCGCTTCTCGAGGTCGGCGGAGATCTTAGTTTTCATGTCATTGAGTGCTTGAGGATCACCGGTAGATGGCTGAAGATGTGACATAAGCACGTACTTAAGGGGGAGAACGGCTGATGCGGTTGGAAATCGGTCAGTTGATAATGCCTCCGTGGCCACTTTAAAAGGCTGTAGCAATGAGCTCACCTACAGAAAAAACATAAATAGGCTACTGTAAGAATATTTGACGGTGGGCCTAATATTCTGCTCCTCTGTCACGCTGAACATGTTATGGCCTGTTAATGATTATTGGTTTGTTAATTTAGGCATGCAAAATCGCTGTGTTAGTTTAATGTCTGTGACTCACCTGCTCCATGAGGCTCCACTCGTTGGTGTTCAACTCAAGATGACCGAGTTTTTTCTCCATGATGACAGCTGCCACCGGAGCTTGCTGATCCGCTGCCCGACACACCATGTCGTAAGTGCTGTTCCAACGGGTGGCACAATCATTGATCAGCTTAGCAGGTTTCACTCCGAGCAGCCTCTGTTTAGATTCCAACAGGTAGCTGTCCGTGGTTGACTTGTTGAAATGCAGTGCTGTGGCCTTCAGTCTGTTGATAGGGCTTTCGATAGCTCGCACTGTTAGCCCTTTCCTCACAGCCAAGTTAATAGTGTGGGCCATGCATGGTACATTGGCTACTTGCAGGTGCCTCTCGACAGCGTTAATATAATTAGCCGCATTGTCTGTGGTAATGGACAGCACCGACTGGGGCCTCACGTTGTAATTCTCAGTATATTGGGATGCACTCTCGACGTGTTCAGCTGTGTGGGTTTTCTGGACTTCGGCTGTTTTAAGAAGGATGTCCTTCAGTTCCCAGTCCTCGTTTATGAAATGTGCGGTGACTGTCACATATGCCTCGGTGGCTATCGAGGTCCATCCATCTGTGGTCAGGGAAATGTTTTCTCCGCTTAGCATTTTTTTGATGTTGTCTTTTGTTGCATCATAAAGTTAACAACTCTGTCACTGATGGTTGCACGGGAAGGAACTGCGTACCGGGGTTCTAACTCCTGGACGAAATTTTAAACCCAGACCCCTGCGAGATGTTTATCGCCTCATATCTTTGCAGATAAATCGTGTCAGTTTATCGGTTATCTTCCTTTGACGTTCGGCTGATAAGCCCCGTGAGGCAGGCATGAAAGAGGTGATTCATGCCTGCTTGGGCTGAGGTTCACAGTGTCCGAAGTTAGCTCGGCTAGCTTGCCAGGGTTAGCGTCAACAGGGTGTCCGCATGTTACTCGTCGTGGTATGATACTTCATTCGAGCCTCGCACAGCCTGCATATACGGTTTTCTCTGTTTGTTATTTTTCCATTTTCTGACGGAAATCCAAAGTATTTCCATACCAAGCTTCTGTGATGTTCAGGAGTGGTAATATCCGCCTGTGAATTCTCCTCGCTCGCCATTAAATTAAATTCTGATACTGTAGCTCCTAGGCAACGCTATGAAACGTTCAAGCATTGAAGTAACGCGATAAATCAACGTGAGATTTGGATTCAGTCAGACTCAGACTCATGTAACAAAAATGAATAGAAGAACGACAAAATTCGTCATTACGTTGTCTTGAAAAAAAAAAATGATAATAAAAAAAACATTCGACTAGTAATTCCTACGGAGCCCCTAAAGGGACATGGTGAAAGACAAAAAAACGGAAGTGTTTCTAGTGCGCACCAGAAACTTTCTAGTGCGCACCAGAAACTTTCTCGTGAGCACCAGAAACTTTCTCGTGCGCACAGAAACTTTCTCGTGCGCACACAGAAACTTTCTTCTGCGTTGGCCGCACCAGAAACTTTCTCGTGCGCACCAGAAACTTTTCTGGTGGTGCCCACTAAAAAGTTTCTGGTGCGCACGAGAAAGTTTCAAGTGCGCACGGGAAAGTTTCTGGTGAGCACGAGAAAGTTTCTGGTGCGCACGAGAAACTTTCTGGTGCGCACCAGAAACACTTCCATTTTTTTTTTCTTTCACCATGTCCCTTTTTTTCTTTCACCATGTCCCTTAAGGGGCTCCATAAATTCCTGCGTTCGAATTCTATTGTTTTTTTAATACTCGAATTATATTCGAAAAATGAAAGTTGTTCCAACAGCCCTAGACCAGACAGAAGGGCATTACAGTAATCAAGTCTTGAGGTGATAAAAGCATGAATTAGTTTTTCTGTGTGAGCCTTGTTGATAAATGGTCTGACTTTGGTGATATCTCTAAGGTGATAGAATGATATTTTGGTTATGGTTTTTATATGGGTATCAAAGTTGAGGTCGGAATCAAGGGTCACTCCCAAGTTTTTGACCTGATCTTTTGTCCTTAGGGCCAGGAATTGAAAATGCTGGGAGAGGTGTTCTCTCTGGTCTTTGGGCCCGAATATTATTATTTCTGTCTTTTCCTGATTAAGTTGTAGAAAGTTATTATCCCATCCAGACATTGATTTCATCTAGGCATTGTACTAAGTTGTTGATTGGGGTGAGGTCGTGTGGGGATACTGTGATGTACAATTGTGTGTCGTCTGCATAGCTGTGGAATTCAATGTTATGACTTCTAATAATTTTGCCGAGTGGGAGCATGTAGATGTTGAACAGAAGGGGCCCTAAGATAGAACCGAGAGGGACTCCACAGGCAATAATATTTACATCTGATGAGAAATCACCCAGTGTCACAGTGAAGTCCCGCCCAGTCAGATATGACCTGAACCAATTCAAGGCCACACACACCCAATTTTCAAGTCTGTTTAGTAAAATATTATGATCAACTGTGTCAAAAGCTGCACTAAGATCAAGTAGGAAAGAGTTTGTTTGAGTCAGTATTAATTCTGATATCATTGAGTACTTTTACCAGTGCAGTTTCTATGCTATGGTGCGCTCTAAAACCAGACTGAAAAGTCTCTAAGATATTATTAATTGTAATAAAATTATTAATTTGCTTAAAAACTATTTTTTCTACAATCTTACCTAAAAACGGGAGGTTTGAGATTGGCCTGTAGTTGTTAAAGTCTGAGGAATCTAGGTTAGTTTTTTTAAGTTGTGGTTTGACTATTGCCGTCTTTAAAACCTGGGGGTAAGTGCCAGTAAATAGTGAGTGATTAACAATATTTAAAACCTCCTCTAAAAGGGAGCTAAAAACAGATTTAAAAAATTAGGTAGGTATGGGGTCAAGTGTGCAAGTGGAGGGTTTTAGCTCTGATACCACCTTACTAAGTGCCTCAGGATCAATCTGAGCAAACGAGTGCATGGTATAATTAAAGTGCTTAGTGCAATCTAAAACATTAAAAGACCTTGTTTGATTAATATTAGTTCTAATTGTTGAAATCTTGTTATGGAAGTAGGCAGAGAATTCATTGCACTTAGTGATAGAGAGAAACTCACTGGGACATGCAGGTGTAGGGTTAATGAGGTGGTCAGTTGTACTAAAGAGCACTCTGGGATTGTTTTGATTTTTATTTATAATTTCAGAGAAGTGATTCTGTCTGGCATTTCTTAGTGCCTTGTTATAGTCTGTTAAAAGATTATGTAAAATGTTGTAGTGGATCACAAGTTTACTTTTCCTCCATCTACGCTCGGCTTTCCTAGAATTTTGTTTGAGTTTGTTGACATTTTCATTTTTCCAGAGGGGCTTGCATTTTTGAGCTACTTTTTTTAGTTGTACTGGTGCAACAAGATCAATTGTTGTGCGTAATCGGAAATAAAATTCATTGGCTAAAAAGTCTGCGGATGAGGGAAGAATTTGTGGGGGCAGTGTTTTTATATGGGCTATAAAACTTTCTCCAACTTCGGGTGTAAGATGTCTTTTTCTGACGGTGTGTTCAGTTTTAACCTGGGTTGTTGATGCAGTGGCAGTAAATTCAATGCAGTAGTGGTCTTAAAAACAGAAGTATTCAAGAGTTAAAAACATCAAAGGAGACTTGTCTGCAGTCAACAGCGTTAGAGGCAATGTTGGCCAGACCACATCCCCTCTTCCCCTGCCTACAAGAAAAATCAAAAGCATAGTTCAGTGGGGCAGTTTCAATAAGAACAGCAGGTGCATCTAAACTCAACCAGGTTTCACACAAAAAGATGCAGTCAAGGCAGTGCTCTGTGATAAGGTCATTGACCAGGAACGTTTTATTGGTCAGGGACCGAATGTTCAGGAGGGCTATTTTCAATTTCCGTGGTTTATTTTGCTGTGTACAATGTATCAATGGGATGTTTATATTATAATGGAGTACCAGTCTAGGCACTCTTACTGTTTTTTGGCGTGATGAAGTGATTCTGATTGGAATATATCTAGTGGTTGGGCTTTCAGGACTGCTAGAGCAAACAGAGTTGTGAGCAGATGTGGGTGTAAGTGGCAGGAGGGACCTGAAGGGGGAGACGTCATAAAAAATAGTACGTTGTGGTTCAGTCGTGGAGGGAGAGGGGGGATCCGGTGTGAGGTGGGAGTTGTAGACAGTCAGTCACATGGAAAGGTGTGCACCGCGTGCTGCAGGTTAGCACACAGCATTTGGCTACCCCTCTTGTTTGGGTGGATCCCATCACGTTTAAAAAGAGAGTCACGATCCCAGAACAAGTTAAAATTTTTAATAAAACCAAAGTTGTGGATCCTGGTGGCGGATTGGAGCCAAGTGTGAAGGCTGAGGAGTCTACTAAAACGGCCAGCTCCACGACCCACAGTCGGGATGGGGCCGGATATGAAAACGGCCTTTCCACAGTTCTTTAGAGCATCAAAAAGGAGTTTAAAATCATTTTTAGTGCGCTCAGACTCCCGACAGGTGGTGTCATTCGTTCCCACATGAACAATGATCCTCTTAATCGAGGTCGGGAGCGAGTGCAATATTTCCAGAAGTTTATCCAGAATGAGGGGGACTGTGGCTCCAGGAAAACAGTGTGTGGCTGCATTAATGAAGCGAATTCCCCGGGTTATGGAGTCACAGATGATCAACGCAGTGGGTGGAAAGAGTGGACGGGGGGACAAGGTGTGTGCTGGATGATGCTGAAGACACTCCATTGGCGCTGCCTCTCTCGGCTTAGAGGTTGACAGCTCAGAGCGGGGGGTTATCAGTGTGGCTGGAGAGAAGAGGGGACGGGGAGATGAAGGCAGAGGATTCCAGACACTCTGCGTCTGGGCAAGCAAGTGCCGTGGCCAGGCAGCGGCATCGGACCAGGTAGAAGGACTCCCCGCCGGCACAGGGCGGGGGAAACTGCCCGATCGTTGGAGCACAGCCTCCTTCAGGATCCTGTGCCAGGAGGAGGAGGTCGAAGACTGGGTTGAGAGCAATCCATTTGGCCTTGTGGTGGAGTGGCCAGACATCCGGGCACTGCCAGCCACCAGTGTAGGGAAAGTTGCGGTGTCTGCAGGCGCTGATTGCGGGTCCAGATCTGAAGGAGATGGAGCAGCGGGGGCATTAGGTGGATGGGCCGGAGTGTCGTCGGAGAGGGCCGTATAGCGGTTGGAGAGGCTTAGGCGAGGGGGCGAGACGGCCCCGCTCGAGTCCCTCTTGCGGTTTCGGGCAACCACGACGGCCCAGGGCGACTGATGGTTAGGTGTCGAGCAGGAGGAGGGCCGCGGACAGGTGGCGGGATCCTACACAACTGTGTCATGGAGGGTTGTGCTGAGCGAGGCCAACTTTTTGGACTGCTGGAGAGCCACATCCATGAAACTGGAAAGTAGTGAGTCCTTTTTTAGCAGTTCAACGGAGAACCGTCGGATGTCATCCTTAAGGTCAGCGATTTTTTATTTGCTTTCATCAGCAGTACCTCGTCCTCACAGGGTGTAGCTGGCATGATTTGTTTGTCGTTGTTTGTTGTTCAAATACAAACAATAATTGTTCAAAAACAAACAAAAACTGGATGAAAAGTCCATAGAGATCAAATTCAAAAATACTCAAAATAATCCTAAAATGATAAATAAAACTTACAAATACAAATTGGAAATATTAACTAATAAAGTACATTTATAACTCTGTTACACATACATCTGATGTGCTTTGTGGTTGCGAAATTTTTGTTGATTGAGGACTTTCTTTTATGTTCAACGACCAGATTGGTGTACAAAATAGCTTGCCCCCACTTTCATGAAGGACAGTGGGGAATGCTTGGCTCTGTCTTTCGCTGTAATTTTCTGGGAAGATGACTAACCATGGACATGTTCCTTCTCCATCACAGTTTCGTGAAGGAAGTTTGGCGACGTCAGTGACGTCAGCTCAAGACGTCGCCAATAATTGGTCAAAGTTGCGGAAAAATCGCGGTGATTGGTTAAAATTGCAAGAAAAATCGCGGTGATTGGTTAAAATTGCAACACCGTCCTGAATTCACGGGGATTCACTGAAGTTGTGTTGAAGTTGCAAACATCGCGAATTCCAGGAGGGTCTGGTATTATGATTTGATTTTGTTCTCCACAAGTCTAAATCTCAGAGGGAATTATTATACTTTAACTCTAGCTTTAGTTACTAGTTACTTTTCAGATTTCATTTTTTCATACCTTTCCTGTTGAAGTGAAAACAGCATGTAATTCAACTATAGTACTATAATACTATAATACAGACTGGCCACTGCTGGTTTCAGAGGTTGTGTTCAGTCCTGGATCTGGCCATGTTCACTTGGCTACTGTAAACACCAATCAAAATCCACGACACCACAAAAGTCCCTCCCTACCTGACCATCTTTTCAAAATGAGGAAGTGAACAGAACTCTACTTCCTGTGTCATGTGTTCACAGTGTGGAGTCTGGTTCAGTTCTGGTTCAGGTTTGATCCGTTCTGTCGATCCATTCAGCTTTTAATGCTAACATGTTAGCATGGAGCTAACATCACTGTGTGTGTTCGTGGTTAATCTGCCCCAACAGCAGCATCCTGAGGCCATCTGTCACACACACACACACACACACACACACACACACACACACAGACACACATGTCAGATGTGTGTGTGTGTGTTGATTGACAGCTCCTGTTGCAGCTCTGACACACAGCAAGGGGTTGGTTTGGGGACGGGAGGGCTGAAGGTGACAGGTAGCAGATGTGTACGCACACACACACACACACACACACACACACACACACACACACAACCGCACACGCACACACACTCCAGTGTGACAGTCAGTACAGAAACTGATGGGTAGGTTGACAATGAATAAACTGTGTGTATTTTCCCAGCAGTCAGATTTGGACTAATGATAATTTTAAGTTGGATTAATTTGCACATTATTCTCTCATCAAATCAATTCGTTATTTGGTTTGATGTCGTGTTCACCTCTGAAAATATCTAACATCTCCAAAATCCTCTATCATGACAGGTGTTAAAATACAGTCGGAAGTCCACACAGGAGGCAGGTTTGTTCCTGAAAAGAAGATTGCTAATATTTCTTGTTTTGCTGAGCCATAATGGCAGAGTTTCTGAACTGTTCATTTTACCTCCACTTATCGTGGATGTTTGCCTGTTACGTGCTACCTTCAGGAAGGAGATCCAGATTCCTGTGAGCACTGCTGGAGACTGGAGGCGTTTGGTTAAGTTTATGTGACAGTGAAATCAGAGAAAATGAGACGAGGAGCTTCATCGCTTAGCAAACACAGACTGTCATCTAGTGACAACACGGACCATGGTGACGACAGCCTGGTGGTGGTGATTGGTTGATGATCCGAAGAGCAACATTTTACAGGAGCAGAGGAAAGTCTATGGAGCAATGGCAACTGTCCAACCAAAAACCGGTGGAGCAACTGTCCAACCAGAAACCAGTGGAGCAATGAAACTCTCACACACCAGCGCTGTTTGGTCCACTTTAAACAGACCACAGAGTTTGTTTCCTCGGATAGTCTGGTTTGTTTGGGCAGATGTGAAAGCTCATCTGAACTCAGTCCGTCTGAAAATGTGGGTCTTGTTCCGCTTGCAAGTGAACCCCGGTGTGGCTTGCTTACAGTGGGAAAGCAAACAGACTATCCAGCGAACCAAAGATCAGAAAGCCAATCGATGAGCCGGGTTTTCTTCTTCCTGGTCAGTGTTTGTTTTGGGCAGTACCGACTATCCTGTTGTGAAAGCAACATCGGAGTCTAATCACAGGCCCAAGACACCAGGGTTACCTGTCAGTCCATGTGACTTCATGTTTACACATTGTCAGTCAGTGTGAACTGGAAGAAGATGATTGATCATTTTTGACTCATTCCAGTGAGACTGAAGCTAAGTGCAGTGTTGTGGATGTTGTGGAGAAATTGCTGAAGTCAAAGGTCAATGGTGAGGTCAGGAAGGAAGAAAGTGTTCAGGAGCCTCTGATGTCTTATGCTGTATTATTTATTGATGCTTGGCCAAGGAGAATTAGAAAGTTCAATTTCAAAGTTCATCAGAAGTGCCTGAGTCGGTCTCACCTCTAACAACTCATGCTGGTGGTCAGACTTTAAACCTCCACAGATAACACCACAAATACTATACGCCCAGAAATAGTCAAAGAGAATGTCTTTACCCTTGGAGGTGTTATTGTCAGCATATTTTAGTCTGGAGACACAGATGTCTGTTTACGCAGATTGGAACGTGAATGGCCAGCTATCTATTATGTCTAGGAAGGCAGCAACAGGTCTCTTCGACTCTGGGCACCACAGTGTTGAGATATGGTGGCACCTAGTCAAAGACAAACAAGAAAATTCCATAACAACGGAGAGGAAAGAAGAGGGAAGGAAATGCAAAAAGAGCCACTGATCTGCTGTCAGCTGAGATTTATGGGAAATATCACAGAGACAAAGGCTGCAGCGCCGAGCACAAACCTGGACTGTGTGTGAAGGTGTGATGAAGAGCTGTGAGTGGCTGCAGACATAAATCAGCATATTTTCATACTTTGATGAAATCATTAACTCTGCATATTTGACCTGCTCTCACTTTACCTTCTCTGGGAAATTGGGATTAATTATAATTGTTTTTTAATTACCCTTTCCCTCCCAGCTGTGGAGTGTTTCTTTGCAGACAGGAAAGACTGCTTACACTGCCATTGTTCCACCCCCCCCAGTGTGCTCCTGTGTTTATCAAGCCATTAGCTGTGGGTTTACTGTGTTAATAAGTGTTAATGTGTTGTAATGAGGATAGAACGCGGCAGATTACTGGGAGCGCTGTTGGCCTGCCTCCTGTTTTCTGCCGGCCGGCTGCTCGATGAGAGGAGGAGGAAGGAGGAGGAAGAGCTACACTCTAATAAGTTGCTGCTGTTCAGAAGGAAACAATACAAGCTGTAAAAACAGGACGGGATGACCATCACTGCTGGTCCCACTCCTGAGATGAGCTTCCAGTCAGGATTTATGGTCATCCCGAACTATGAACTTTACTGTCTTATTTACATGAAAGAAAGCATAAATTAACTAAAATTAATCTAACAATACATGTAAGATTTTATTTTAACCAAAGATGTTGGACTTACATAGCAAACATAATACAAAACACAAACAAACCCAGGATAGTCTGTATCTGTAAAATGATGATTACTGATGATAAAATGGCTGAAAACAAACAAGTTTAAGTTAAACTAAAGATGGTATTAATAAATGAGACAAATGGTCTCACCCACTTTGTCACAAACGTGTTAAACACATCAAAATCATAGAAACAAACTAAGAAAACGGATGTACACTTGGTGTGTATAGGTGCATTCACATGTCGTGATTGTGCTTTGATTTTACTATCGTGAAGAAGTCAAGTTTGATTTTATAGTTATAGTAGAGTACAGAAGAGTATGCGGGTGTAAAAAACACACCTCACATAAAAAAGCAGGAGCCTGTGTGGATGTTCACAAGTCTTCTTTATATTGACATGACAAAAATGTCTCAGACATCACATCTGTCAGAACTTCTAAAAGTTTATTTTTTCCCTTTGTGGACGTTTGTGCGACAGACTCAGCAGCTGATTTCATTAATGACTTCCTCCTCTGAGGTTCAACTCGGTGTTAATTAGTGAGACAAGCTGCTGTTGTGTTTGGGTGCAGTGGAAATCTTTAGACTCTGACAGCTCAGGATGCCTCTGTTCTAAAGCGGCTGTGTTTATAGAGGCAGAAGAAGAAAGTGATCGACTGGCTCTGCAGGTGGACGAAATGTGGAGTCATCTTTAAGAGGCAAAACCACTATAAATTCACACTTCAGGATTAGGGATGCACGATATTTATCGGACCGATAAAATATCGGCCGATATGGGGAGAAATTACATAATTTTTTATCGACCCGATAAAGTGCAAGTGCGATAAAAAGATCCAATAAATTAATGAAATTGGTGAAATTGTTTGCAGGCTGAGTAGCCCCAAAAGCACCTTATTGGCAGGACCCAAGCCTGGTCCCGTCTCTGCCAGACTAATAATGAACATGTCTTCACCAGTGTGGTCGTTTTTCTTAGTGGCAGAAGATGCTGTTTGCAAAAGTTGTTCAGCGAGGATTCCGAGAGGAGGAAAGAAGACTTCAAGTTTTAATATGACGCAATGTTTGATACAAACGGTATTAAAAGAATATGAAGCAGCTGCGGTAGCAGCTAGCGGTGCTGCTAAGGCTAAAACAACACAGTGTTTGATGATTGACCAATCAGAGTCAGGAGAATCGATCGCCCACATTCACCTTTGACCCACCAATAACGATTCAGAATGAAGTAAACCCAAAGGTAGTAGGGATGCAAATGGTTAATCAGTTAATTGTCAAAAATAATTTAATCGATTAAATTAAATTAATTAGGTTAACTAAATCTAGGGCCATTTTCCAGTGAGATTTCATGGTGTCGCCAGTTGAGGGTGCCATCGCTTAATCTAGGCCACACCGAACGTACCTGAATGTAACGGCACACAAACATGAGACGGAGAGGAGTATGGAGCATTTCAAACTAAGTAATGATGACAAAGACGCTCAGTGTAAACTCTGCGGTGCTACGTTTAAGTTCAGCAGCTCTACGAGTTCACTAAGATACCACCTTCAAAACCTGCAGCCGTGCTGACGTGCTAGCAATTAGCATTAGCCACTAAGAATGAAATACATGCTGATTGCTAACATGCTACTGCTAATTGCTAGCGCGTCATCGCTATCTGCTCCTGTGTGTAAATAAACATGCTCAGCCCGCTCGTCACTCTCAACATTTCCCTCTAATTTAACTGTCACCTTCCTCAGGGATGATTTAAGTTGTGTTCAGTATTACATGTTACTGTAAGTTTCCAGGGCTAGTAATCTTACTGTGACCTTTCTCAGAACAAGGGAGATTATAAGTGGTGCTGCTAATGTTTCAAGTTTTTCATCTAAGTACTTTACCAGATAATTATATGTAGGCTTAATATTGTGTAGGCTAAGCCCATATTGTATAGCTTTAAAAAATATTTTATGTTGCTTAATGTTTCACATGCAACAGGTGAGCCAGTGCACAATTTTTTTTTTAATGTATTTAAATTTTCTGTGCAGAATTTATTTTGGTTAAATGCCATATCTGTACCGTATCCCAACTGGTACAATAAAACATTAGTTGAGGAATATAACATGCATTTTTTATTCAGTATATAAGCAATACTTTGCTTTATGTTAAAAGACACCATGAGAAATGTTTATGCTTATCAGTTAACCGTTAATCGACCGATAAGGTCAATCAACTAACGATTAATGAATTAATCGATAATTTGCATATCGCACTTCACTTTCAGTGCCTTTGTCTTTATGGAAACAACCAGGACCTTCGTGATTGATTTCAAACTAAAGAGAGACATAGCAGTAGACATTGCACTGGAATAGAACTTTTGACCACAAAACAGCAAAGATACTGTATCGTTTTGTGGATTTTTTTTGTTACTCTTTGGGGGCTAGCTCGCCGAGTTTCCATCACACCGTGATGAGACACATATCTTTGTAATCAGCAGAGTCTCTGCTTTCACCTCCTTTGACGTTTGTGTGGTTTGGTTCAAGTGGTGAAATTAGCAGAAGCACTAAAGTGGACATGCACTGTTTTCGTTTTTCTGTTTTTGTTACATGCCCAGATAATTGCTTGGGGATTGAACTATGTTTCGTTTGGGTAGCAATGCTTGGTAGAGCTGAGTTTCTCCTCATCATTTTGGTATGCTATATGTTTGGATTGGTGTTTCCTAGTCATCTGTATTGTGTATGTATCTCACGTTGTCCCCCGTACGGGGGACTTTCGGGTTGAAATATGAAGTTATCGGTTATCGGTATCGGTTGAAATTTTTCATATCGTGCATCACTATTCAGGATATTGGTCGGGCTATGGGTTGGTCCATCACTGTAGTGTGTAGGGGGACATTCATGGTCCTCACCATGATCAGGTGTGTCCTGCTGTTTACGCTGTGGATATTCATAGTCCCAAAGGATAAACACTGCTGATGTTGGGGACTACTCTGACTTCTCCCCCAGCAATACGCTTTGTATCTACCCTGGTTACACGACTCACGCTTCGTACTGATGTCCACAACAATTTTAATCTCTTGGCGAAGTTACAGAACACCGTGAAAACTGCAGTAAAATAAACACATTTCATATACATCATTCTCAGGTTATTTCTTACACAAAGGTACAAAATTTTCATCCTTGAGAATAATTACCGTGTACGCCTGCTTAACCAGCAGTAGACAGTCCTCTCGTCTCTTTCTCTCTCTCAAAGTTACGGCGCGACTTACGCTACTCGGACAGGAAGTAACCTTTCAAAATAATGGTTTCTTAAACATTTCAACAATATAACCAAAGAATGAATTAAACTGTAGGAAGTTTTTCATAAATGTGTATAACATAATAAAGAAAACACGATCAGAAATAAAATGTGACAATATCACCCTAACTTCCGGTGTTGCCATAGTAACACATGGCTGTATTGCTGGCGTCAGCTACACGCTTCATTATGTTACACTATGCTACAGCACACTTCATTATGTTACGTTATACTATGTTACATTATGCTGTGTTAAGCAGTGTTATGTTGTATTGCATTACAATTCGTAATGTTATGATGTTACATTATGTTAAGTTATAATCTGTACTGTTATGTACAGTATGTTACATTACATTAGGTTACAATGTGTTACGTTGCATTGTGTTTTATACTGCGTTATGTTGTACTTATTTTAACCCAAAGCACACGCTTTTTCTAAACATACATTTTTTTTGTACCTAATCATACTGCAACTGTTTAAATTTATAAACTTCTAACCTTGCATATTTATTATAATCTAATCTGCATATTGTCAGTGAATGTGTTGAGACTGTTCCCTCTTCTTCAGATCTATCACTAAACAATATATTCTAAAAAGAGCAATAAAATAGTTGGTAAAAGCACATAAATAAAAGACCTTAAACTATGATAAAAGGCTTTTGCATTAAAGCTGCTAATAAAGCATGAAAATAATCTGGTTTCTCATCAGATTTCGAACCTGGCTCCAATTGACATCAGGTGTTTAACAATGAATACAGTTTGAACCTCCGTGCTTTCTCGTCCTGGTTTGGGTGTGTTTGTTGTTTCTTATGTTTTGTTATGTCGACTGTTTTTGCGAGGTGGATGTGGAAACAGCAGAGTGACACTTCACGGCTCGGCGAACATCTTTGTTTGTCTACCAGCCAGTGACGGGCGCTTTTCTGTTCTGCTAAACATTTGGGTGAAGAAATGAATCAACATGTCTGTTTGGATTTACTGTACTGTGGATCCTGGCCTGACCAACGGAGAAGTGAGGAAAGGAGGAATTGAAAGGAGAGGAAAGGGAAGAGGACTCTTCACTTGATACCTAAAAATACAAAAAACAAACCACGTGTTTCTCCAATTAGAAACTCACAATGAACGTTCTGTCCCTCCCCACAGTGCATGTGAATGAAGCCCTCTAAATTGTCCATTAACTGATAGTAAAGCCTAAAATACACTGCATGTGGAACAGGTCCGCCACGGCGACGGAGCCGATACGTTTTAATGTTAGTCAATGTGTCAACTCACACAGTCTCCGTCCCTGCTGCGTCATGGCTCTGGAACAACTGTGGCAACCAGCAGCCCTCTGCAACACATAGGCAAAGCTTCTATTTTTCACGGACACCGGAGCACGGCACATAAATTCAGCACAGAGCAGACTGTGCGGGGAAGGATACAAAATACAAAATAAAACCCCAAAATAAAATACTCCGTGTTCACCGTGGATGGGTGGGTGGGGGTGACCTGAAGTCAACAGGTGAGGGGTTTTCAGGCGTAATCATTTATGACACCTCACATCCTTTTTATAAGGACACCAGAAAAAACATGCGGCGTGGAATACCATTGCAGGAGTCAAAGAGACTACAGCCGGCAATGTCGTGCGATTATGTGAATTCACGAGATCTCGTGTGTTCTCGTGACGCTCTGTGGCCGGTGGAGACGCACCTGAACGCATCACAAATGGAATATGTGTGAGTTGGTGGACGGCGGAGTACGCAGTCGTTCCGGAGAGGAGCCGTTTTGCAGCCGTTCTGCGTGCAGTGTATTTTAGGGGTAAGAGTGTTCCACCCTCAGTCGAGCCTTCAGCAGTCCAGACCGGCTGCATACTGCCAGTCCTCTGAACCTGGTTTCTGCGAATCAACCAGATGGCCAGCTTGGCAGAACCAGATATGAAGTTCAATCTTCTTTTCAGCACTTTGGACCAAAAATAAACAAACTGAAAGTGAAATCCTCCCTGAGATCCTCAAACTGCCTTTTTTATCAAACGGTGCTGAGGACCCAAATAAATAAATGTCTCATTGTCTCATGTCTCATTCTGAGAGCAGAAAATGCACTCCTCCCACACCTCCCAGATCCAGGTATACTCTGTATCTTTTTGTAGCCATTGCTCCATTGTGATGACCCACTCCACCCTGTCTTCCGTTCCTGGTTGTGTGGCTTGTCCTGTTTCCAGTGCAGGTACTTCAAGTGGGTGTGGTGGAGGGTCATCAGCAAAGTGGACACACCTGACTTGGAGAGAGACGCACACAACAAAGCCAATTAACAAATTATTTATTAAGAAAAGAATACTTAAACTAAACTAACAGTAGGATTTGAAATCAGTGGGATCAGTGGTGTAAGTGAGTGCATGAGTGGAGGATGCTGTTCTTGAGCCCGATGATGGGTTATTGTCTGGCCAGCTGAAAAATTCAGAGACTCTCAAGAAGTTAAAAGGATTGCTTGGTCATTTGCCAGAAGCACAGGCTATAGAATTTGAAAGGCTCATTCTCAGATATCCATGTTTATTTGGTGATGTGCCTTCTCGTGCTAACTGGGTGGAGCACGATATTTATGTGGGTATTGCACAGCCTAGCCTATATGTCAGCATTTTTATAGTTTCTCCTGAGAAACGTAAATATTTAGATGCTTAGGTAGGATATCTGGTTGAAAATGACATTGCAGTGCCATCATCATCAAGCTGGGCTTCTCCATGTTTATCAGTGCCTAAAAGTGACAACACACCTAGATTTTGTTCAGATTTTCAAAAGGTCAACAAGGTCAGAAAGGCTGATTCTTCTCCATTGCCTCATATGGAGGCAATGTAACTCCACCCTGTCTTCCGTTCCTGGTTGTGTGGCTTGTGTAGTGTAGTGTACAGTGTAGTGTTCCAGTGTACAAGTACTTTAAGTGGGCGTGGTGGAGGGTCATCAGCAAAGTGGACACACTTGAAGCCTGTTTGCCATGCGCCTTCAAAAACCCTCTAGGAGCTCAGTACTCTCTCTCTCCTCCCTGAGACAACAACTGTTTTTTGGGTTTGATGGTGTTGCACCATCTTATTTCAACACCGCACTCATACACGTTTCCACTCATGCACTCACTTACACCACTGATCCCACTAATTTCAAATCCTATTGTTAGTTAAGTTTAAGTATTTTCTTAATAAATAATTTGTTAATTGGCTTTGTTGTGTGCGTCTCCCTCCTTTTTGTCATGGCTGTATGGCCCGGTTCGTGATTCCATGCACAACCCTCCACTGGTCAGGTTGGTTATGAATGCTCTCAGGGATGACAGTATGGCAGCACAGACTTCCTTCAAGACTCTTTTGCTCCGCCTGATTGAGGTAATGTTGCTGCTCACCCTCAGCATCCACAGATGTTGCCGTTACTGTCCTCAGCTGATATCAGTTTGGCTCACTGAGATTGGCTCGCAGGCTGGCAGTCTGCAGTGTTGAGTCTTTATGAGGCTGTCCTTGTCGTGAATGTAATTTTCAACACATTCAAACTTAAAAGTCTGCCAGGCCTGCAGTACAGAGCAACAAAAAGTTGTCAGTCCAGTAAGGCCCACGTACTCAGGGTGTAAGAGAAGATTGGGTTGTTGGGTTGTAAATATACAGCAACCTCTGTGTGAAATCCAGAGTTCTAATGAGGCAATTTTGGACTCTGTGTTAATCACTCTTTGCCCCTTGTTCAGCTACGGGCAAGTCGAGGGCTGCCTACCGGATCCAGTGCTCACCAGACCAGACAAAATCCACAATAGTTCTCAAAGAGGTCAGTGTAAAAAGACATTGCACAACTCCTCCTCTCTCCTGGATTTGTGGAAACTCTGCCTTCTGGAAGTTTGAGGCAGGCCATCCTTCTTTCTCTCCAGGTTGAAAAAGAAAGAGCTTGGAGCATCCATGTCCTTCAACTGTAGAAAGCAAGATTTTACAAGAGCTTCCTTTACTCAATCTTCTCTTGGAGCCTTTTTAGGGTTTACAGTCTCTATTTAAACCCTATTCCGTGTTCTTTGTACTGGTTTTTAGTTCCTGCATAATATTAACAGTCGAATGGGTGGTGTACTGCAGAAAACACTAATTTGTGTCTTACCAACCTCCCAGTGCATCTTTAAAGAAGTAAATTCAGCTTTTTTACTAGAAACATTCAAAGCTGTGATAGAAAGTTCTATCTTGTTGTTAGTCTATTTCATCTGTTGGATTAGTCTCTTGCAAGAACAATACTTCTGTCCTTTTTTGGAAGCTTGGAAGATCTGGCATACACCATCACTGTGCTTTACGCTGAAAGACATCTCCCGCTTTTGTGCAGGTGAATCCAGAAATATGAACACCTGCCATCTCTCATGCTTTGGTTTGTGAATCTTACATCCCAGATTCAGTTTTTAATCTACTAGCAAATTTCCGAATACAGAATCTCCAGTGACTCGTAGGTATGAACGGCTGAACACTGGATATGGTGATCCATGGCATCCGCCACCACCACTCACACTCAGCAGAAATGGAAAGGAGAGGAGAGGAGGAAACAACAGAGGAGAGAAGCAAATGAGAGCAGTGAGGTCTCGGCTCCTGATTAACATTTGAATTCTCAGGTCTGATTAAATGAGTAAATCTTCTCCCAGTGCATGCTGGGAGCAGAGTGGAAGGTGGAGGTGAGATAAATATGGCCGCCAGTGCATGTGTGTATCACATCGATCATGTTTATGACTCTGACTGTATGTTTGGCTGTGACTCATTCGGAGGAAGAGGAAGCTTACATCTCACACACATACATCCACTGTGTCTGTGTGTGTGTTTGTGTGTGTGATGATTCATGGAGGACATTTATGAACATGATTAGTCATGTGAGCAGCTGAAGGAACTGTACGTCCTGCAGCAAAGAGAGCTAAGAGGAGGACACTGTGTCGGCATTGTCGTGTGAATGGAAACACATTGAACATGAAGATGAAAAGAAACGTGTCCTTGAAGATTTGTTTCTTTTTCAACTACGTACATTCAAACCTTTACAGGCCTGAAACCAACTCTTCTTCTCGGTGGTCCAAAACGCCTGTGGTAGACTTACCCCCAAATTCCACCAGGTGTGGATGCAGCGCGTTGTGTGTGCACCGCGTCAGCGCGAGCAATACGCGGCCATTCTAGTCATGTAACAAACCCCGCCGGCTCCGTCGTGGTCTATTTCAGACGCATCCCAGAAGCATCTCGACGCTTGGCTACAAATGAATTATGCGTCTGTTCTATTTCTGATGCTTGACACAAGCAGCCGGCATCAATTTAAACAGACCACCTCGAGCGGGTGGATCTGGTGGATTTTCAAATTAAAGTGGTGGGGTTTCGGAATAACGCTCTCCCGGTGCTCTGAGTTCACAGTATGGGCAGCCCGGCTAACAAACTGAGCTAGCAGCAGCTACAGTTGGCAGCAGTTTACTTCACTGTCCAACAGGAAACTCCAACCAGAAAACATTTTCTCCATAAAACATGATCCAGTTTCACCAAAATCAGTCAAATAGTTGGTGGTGTGTGACTTAGTGCTGTAAAGTGTTACGCACTTCTCCTGACCCGGAGACAAAAGTTACATAGTGTGAGAACAGTTGACAGAGACACCATTCACCTGATTACAAGTCAGTGCAGTATCAACAGGATTTAACATCTGTACCTCGTTGTTTAACACGAACTGCTTCAAAGCTCACTCTCCGAACCTGGACTGTCTCACCTTTTTAAAAAACAAACTAAGTGAAGTTTATCCAACAGTTTGGCGTAAGCATGACTCGACTTACTGGACGACTCGGATCAAAGAGAGGAAACGTTCAGGTGCAGAAATCCCACCCCTCCTTGGGGAGACTTATCTCTCCCAGTGTGAGGATTAAGGCCATGTTTGGAGAATAATACACAGAGTACAGTGTGCTTATGTAAGCTGTCAGCCTGTGAGCTCTACAGGCTGATTCAGCCTCAAACCACCAGCAGCATTCCGCAAATGTGATGGACACGGAACAGGTGGAGATGTTCATACACTGCCACACGTTTCACCACCACAAACACTTTCTCTCTTCTCACTCTCCCGGAGTGGAGTGCTTCCTGTTTGATACAGTCTATGGTTGATTTGAAAATTTGAATTTTCTGCCTCACTGCTTCGCTCCTCCATCTCATTCGTATCACTCGACGTCTTTCTCACCCCCTCTTCAGTGTAGATGAATGGTTTACTCTCGTCTCTCCATGAGCGATTGATGATGCGTTTCCTGCTGCAGCAGAGCAGCATGTGGCCTTTTACAGTGTTAACACAGTGATGTTGATGATGAACACATGGTCGTCTTTTTCAGGTCACTGATTGGCTGTCAGACTCAGATCAGCCACAGTTCAGGTGAACATCTGCTCTATATTAAACTGCTGATAACCATAGCAACAGTATTGATGCTTACACCAGGCAACAATTGACTTATTCATGGACTCCTCAAGGACCTCTACAACCTTCTCAAGGATGTCTATGATCTTCTCAAGTTCTCAAGATGTCCACAACATCTTCAAGGAGCCCTGGAATGCCATGGAGCCAGTTGTAGGACTAATGAAATCTTTTCACAGACTTCTGGAAACATTATCTTCTTCATAACTTTGGCACCCTCCATTTAAAGAACCCTCATCTACTTCCCAAAGATCTCTGGCTTCACCATTAGAAGCCAGGAACCTACTCAGGGACCTCTGTTAATTTCTCAAGGACAGCTGTAACCATAAATTATTTTTAAGGACCCTTGGAACCTCCTCAAGAGCCCATTACAGTACCACAAGAGCCTGTTACACTACCACTTTAGAGAACAAGAACCTTTAAAAACTCCTAAAGGAACTTGGAAATTAAAAAAAAAGGACTTTTAAGGACCTCCTTTGGGATGTCTGGAGGCCTGCAACTTTCCAAGGACCCATGACCCATTTTACAACAACAAAGATAAAGGATCTCTGGAACCCTCCAAGGACAGCTGAATCTGGAACTTCTTCTTGGACCCATTGCACATTTTCAAGGACCCTTGTAAACTCCTAAGGTAACACCTCAAGAACCTCTGGAACATCATTAAGGACCTTAGAATCCTGGACTTCTTGGACTTCCTAAACGAAATGTAGGTACTTTCTAAAGGATGTCTAGAACTAGATCAAGGAGAGAGCAAACAGTGTTGCCTCACAGTGATTGGTCATGTTACATGTTTAAATGTGATGGTCCCATCAGCCAAACAGATGTCATCTGCACATCACACCATACAGCGTGGAGTCCTGCATGCTGGCTTTCATTCATCCATCTATTTTCTCTGCCTCATTACATATGCAGCAGGAGCCCTGTGCTGTCAGCCAATCAGATGTCTACAGTTATTTTTTTACAGTTATTTTTAGTCCCACTGACTCTGCAGCTTCCTCAGAGAAATCCTCCGCTCCAGAAATAGAGCGAGAGAACTTACATAACTCAGAGAGAGAGAGGGGATATAAAAATCTTTACTTTGACATAAATAAATCTGACCTGAGATCAGAGATTCAGAGTGAACCTGTGTGAGATGGAGACAGATCTGGATCTGGGACAGATTGTGGTTTTAATATTTAGTTTCATGTCTGTCTATCCTCTCTCTACACGGCTGCTTTTCGACATAAATGAATGAAAACTAGTTTTGAGTTCAGACCTGATGACTAAATGTGGTTTGTAGTTTTTGTATTTTGAGTGTCAGTTTGAACCAGATCTCAGATCAGTCCAGTTAACAGATACTCTACATATCACACACTGTATGGTTTTGTGTGACTGGACCAAAGTTGGGCTGGTTCTGTTCCAGTCTGGGTCAGTCAGTCGTCACAAGTCAGATTCATCCTCAGATTCAGTCCTGGTGTGGGTCTTGCATTCCTGGTGTGGGTCTTGTGGCTCTGGTCATTCTTATGGCCAAATTCCACGAGGCATGTTCTGTGTGTTATGGAAACTGCTGAGCGGCACACAAAGCAAAATAATGAGAAAATTTTCAGGTCTAGATTATCCAGATTTTCCACATTGTGTAGCCTAACTCATATAGGAAGCATTTAGAATATTTGTTGACAGCCCTAGCTAGTTTGTTGCTGCTTTGAAGCCTAATTTGATAAAGTTTCAAATTAATTTTTGAAATATTTTGTCAATAAATATTTCATGAGTAATATAGTTGTCTTTGTCATGTTTTATTTAGTGTTAGTAAATAATTATGCACATTTACAGATATTTTACATGATATGAGTGATAACACGTGTTATAAAGGCTATTTTGCACAATAGGTGTGCCTTGAGATTTTTACTTGTCCTTTGGTGTGCCTTGGGCACAAAAAGTTTGGGAACCACTGGTATTGGCTATTGGTCAGCAAACTTTCCAAGAGAGGACAACCAGCATCTCAGAGTTAGTGAGAATGATCGTGTGTGAAACTAAAAACAAACCATGCATGGATTGTGTATTCAATTTCATCAAAGTGCTGCTTTGATGAAATTGAATTTCCTGACACAGGTTGCACTGGGATTTCTTGGGAAAAATGGGAGTGGGTAACATCAACAAATGGTGAGAAAACCTTTGCAAACGTTTTAAAACAAACCTACACAGGGACAATCCAGGACTTAAAAGAACTATTTCACAAAAAGCTAGAAGCATTGGCCATTCATCAGTTCAACTGGATCCACCAAACAGTTCTGTGACCTGAAGCAAAATCTGACTAAATCTGAAGCTGTTCTTCTCATTGATTTTTCTAAAAATTATGCCTGCAAGATGAGCACAGAAATACAATCTTATCATTTTGGAGGCAGCCGAAAGCAGGCCACAATACACACTGCTGTCCTCTACAAAGCCCACAGCACCAAATCATATGCCACAGTGTCAAACAGCCTCCGCCATGAAGAGTGGGCAGTGTGGGCACACCTGGAGCCCATATCGAAAGAGCTTCAGGAAACCAGTCCACAAATTTCAGTTCTCCATGTCAATAGTGATGGACCCGTTTAGAGTTGTTACGATACCATAATGAGAAACCAAGATACTATACCAGACAAAGTATCATGGTTCCGGGTATTATTGCGATACATACCAGACAAAGTATCATGGTTCCGGGTATTATTGCGATACTTTTTTTTAGTATTATTATTATTTTTATAAACTGCAATGTATTTATACAAGTTATAAATACTAAATATATATTATAGTATATATATAAATACTTGATTACTTATAATGCTGTTTGGTGCATGATAAACATAATACTGGTAAGTAAGAATTAGACTGAAACAAGTTTAAAACAACGAGTTTGTTTTTTTTGAGGAAAATATGAGTTCCAGTGACGACGACGCCGCAGCAGACTCGGCACCCGGGCCCGGTGCTTCTGCCATGGTGAGTGTGTTGTCTCATGTTTGTGACTGTAAGCCGCGCATGCGTCTGGGCGAGACAGAACTTTAGCTTGTTGTTTGTTTTCAAGCGAATTTCTATCGAAGTTGAGCTGTCTCCATGGAGTTCGTTCTTGTTGGCAGAAACACACAAACAGCCAATCAGCTAATATACGGGCGGACCCAGCATGCAGAAACAGCCTATCATATCCCCGGACTTCACCAGTAACAGGCAAACAGCCAATCATTCAGCAGCTGTGTAGTTCGGTTGCAGTAGTTGCCATGTTGGTTTGTTTACGAGGGAGTAGCATGCAGTGAGAAGCCGAGAGGAGAGCAGAGGCGGCCGCTATGTAGCGGAAACTGGCCCTAGTAGTATAGTAATTCACGGTAGTACCGTCGTGTAGAATTTCTAGTATAGTAGGAACCGTTACGATTTGGCACTGCGGGGTATTGTTGGTATTGTGCAACTCTAGACCCGTTACACAGTACAGGAACTACAAACTCAAACTTTTACCTCCTTAGTACTGTGCCTTTCCTTTCTGGGTTCAATCATGTGACATGGAACTATTCAGAAAAGTCCCATGGAAAGGGTGCCCCGGATGACATTGGTGGTGCTGTAAAGAGGGATGCTGATCTCTATGTTTGACAAGGAGGTGAGCTGCAGACTCCACTGGACTTGTATAAGATGCTGGCCAAAAAATCAGGGTCAACTATTACTCACCATTGGATAAACAAAGAGAGCATCCATAAATATGATGAGCTGATTCCAGAAAATTTGACTGCTGTGAGAGGAACCTTGAAGATACACCAGGTTTTGTCTTCACATGCAGCCCAAATGTGTCACACGGAGGTTTCAGGCTTAGGTTTCATGCAGGCCAGTCTTCAAGACTTCAAGACCAAAATCTGAGCAAGTAAACAAAGTCTGGCTTCTGAAACCCTCCAGTTGGGGTTTGAAGTCACATGCAGGACAGGCCAAATACGTGATGCTCACACAACGCACCGCGGACGGGCCCAGTGGATTTTTCAAGTAATAGTGCTAGCTGCAATGCATAGCGGTAGGGGTGTACAATTGCTATTCGCTACCTGTAATGCCAATCAGTATCCATGACAAACAGGAAACACGTCAAAATGAGGAAGTAAACAAATCTCTGCTTCCTGTTTCATGAGACATCACACACTGGATGACAGCAGCAATCCACTGCTGGAGGATGAATCAGTGTTTCACGGACCATGGTTAAATCAGGCTGAGCTACCACTGCTCTCTACTGCTGTACTGTACTGTGTGTGTGTGTGTGTGTGTGTGTGTGTGTGTGTGTATGTGTGTGTGGCTTTAAACCACTTCCTGATTTAAAGGAATGGAGAGATTAGAGCATTAAAGGGGAGGAAACAGATCCCTGATTTTCCCTGCAGGAGGTCGCTGTGTTTGGAAACAGAAATCTGTGTCACATCTGTTCCCACAAGAAATTTCAATATATCAAAAAAACATCATCAGAGATATAACCAAGAGCTGCACAATTCATAACATATGGGACTGAGACTGATATTGATGTTTAAAACACTGCTCTGCTTATAGAAAACTTTGCTGCGTATCAAGTCGAGCGTCTCACCGTCACGTCAACACAGCACATTTGAGCTCACCTGCTGTTGCCGATCATTAGTAAATGAGCGGAGGCAGGTGTGAACGAGGTGAGAGCCTCTCCTGCTCACTGTCAGTGTGTTATTAAAGTCTTTCAGTGCACTTCGTCTCTGTTTGCCCTGCTGCTAAACACAGTCCAGGTGAGACCCAGAGGACGTTTCCACAAATATCCCTGTGCGTCTCAGACGGTGTGACGTTCATCTGTTTGTGTTTGTTTGGTGTTTTCATGTGCTTCAGGTCAGATGAGACTAAAGAGCTGCGTCTCATCTGTTTAGTGCTAAATGAGCACTACAGTATGTAACTTTATGTTTATTTCAAATATTTTCAAGCTACTTTGTATCTTTCTGAGGCTTTCCCTGTCAGAAAACAGCCTCTGCTTACTGCAGTAGTGCACTTTAGTGGAAACTTATGCTTTCATATGTACACATACAGTATGTACATATTGTATGTTTGAGTATAAGTTGAGGATTCCAGCCATGTTGATTTAAAAAAAATCTAAAATACAAAGTTCATGACTTTATTTTCTGTCTTTTTATTTACTGGAATGATTTTAAAATGAAATATAGTGAAATATTGAACAGGATTATTAACTGTGTTTTACCACCAGTCTGCTCATGGAGCTTTTTAGGTCAGGCAGAATATAACACTATTTCCATTGAGTCACTTTCCATGGCTGTAGCGTTTCATATGTGGCAACCTGGACTGTCGACCAATGACAGTATAAAGAATGTATGTGTCGTCATCCAAAGGTTCCTGAAGCGCCGCTTTGAAGCTCAAAATATGCAGTGCTGCCTGCCAGCATGTTGGCTGTTCTGCCTCCCGACTAATCTAAAATTCTCTAAAGATGTGGATTACTGAAACCAACGACAAAACATGTTTATTTCTGCTGTGAAGTTGGACATTTTAACATGGGGGCTTGTGGAGGTTTTGTAGCTGGCCTCAAGTGGCTGTTTGAGGAATTACAGATTTTGGCACTTCTGTATTGGCCTCACTTCACAGACATGGAGATTGGGGCTTGGTGTCGACATGGGCAGTGTGACACAGGACTCACACAGGAGGTGTAACGGCAGCGTAACGGCGAGATCACGGGATCACGCGAGAATCCTGGATGTACGTGAGACCCCGCGATAAACTGTGTATAAAGAAAACAACAAACAGCTGACTTGCCTTCTCTGACGTGGAGGAGATTATAATAATTATCTGATATAAATGATTGTCTGTTGTTCCACTTCAACAATCAGTCTCTCATCGTCTATGTTGAGACCCTTTGATTGATTGACTGCTGACCTGGTGCCACCGGTCATGACGTAACGTTGATGTGAGGCTACATGAACTGCGTATTGTGTTTTATTTTGAAAGGGGGCGGAAGTTTATTATATTGATTCTGTGTTGGATTTCCTGTCTGGTGCGATCTGCTTTGTTGAGATTCACGCGGTTTAGCAGCGGCTCACGCGGCACGGGCCTTGAGGGATCACAGATAAAAATACAGATTTCAAAAGAAAAACATACTGACTGTAGTATGGAAGCCAGTGATTGTGTTTCCTTAGTCTCTGATGACATAACATGTTCATTTTAAGAGTTAATACAGTAAATATCTGACAGAATATAAAGAACATTGTAAATTGTATGACATTGTAAAATAAATGTGTGTTCAACTCCTGAAGTCACGACTCACCTACAGCACTTTATCAGAGAGGATTGGATTTGATCTAATTCCTGGTTTAGTGTTGAATGTAAATAATGTAATTCCTGAATTTAGGAAGTGGTGTGTGTTTTGTATGTATGCTGGACCTTGTACTGCTGGGATCAGCCGGTCTGCCACGTTCAGGCAGAATTCATCACTTATTAGGACGTGAGCGGTTTGTGGTGCAGCAGAGACTGCAGTGATTAGACTAATACCTGGTTTTACGGAGGAAATGGAAAATACCTGAGCCAGAACAGGATCAGAGGGATGCAGTGAGGAGAGGTGAATACAAATGACTAAATGCTGACGATGCACGCAAATGTAGTTTTGTTTCACGCTAAATGAATCAGGTTTCATCATGTCATTCACTGCTGCAGTACATAAATGCACATTCAGTGTGCTGATATTCAGAATACCAGAACAACCTCCGTGTGATGTCTTTTATTCAACAGTTCAAAAGCTACATTTATTGTTGCACAGCAACACGTAAACATTTCCTGAACACTGTTAGCTACTTGGTGTAGTTTGCACGTTTGCACGGAGCAGCTGCTTTGTATCACGTATAAACCAGTGGAATAAGAGTCTGCTGACAGTCACTTTGGTGATAATATTAAACATATTTCATAATGTCAAGATGAGAAACAGACTGATATTTCTACCAAAGAGGAAGCAGGAAACCGGGTAGTTACTTTGGTAAAGGCTTTGCTAAGCCCAAAAATTCTGTCACACATGCATGACAGACAGTGACAGACAGTTTATTTTGGTGTCTGATCCACCAAGCAACTCATATTTCAGTGAGAAATCTTCATGTTTGAAACAGTTCACCTCATTACTACGCTTGCCGAACACTAAAATAACACTGGTAAAGAGTTCTTGTAACATTTGTACAGAAAGTTTATCTTTATGGATCATATTGATGCTGAATTGACAGTCAGACTGTTGACATATGACATTCTTTATCTCGTGTTTGTAGAGTGATGTGTTTTTACGGACACTTAAGTGTTCAAATGTCATATTTCTTAAAGGGAGCTGTTAACTGTAACTGGTAACTGTTAAGTAACTGTTAAGTATGACGAGGTTGTCTGACATTGACTGCTGTTAGTTATTGGTTTGATTATTGGTTGTGTATTGATTACTGATGGACAGTTTCTAACAGCAGTATGTAGTAAATGGTTGATCTGTGTGTGTGTTTTTAAACTACTCATAGAAATATGTTCATTTTTGTTACAATCTAAGACAGATGATTACTATTAATGTAACATTAATGTAACGTTAATTAGGGCTGGGTATCACCAAGTACCTCGCAATATGATACTATCACAACATTTTGCCCATGATAACAATTTCATGATACAGCGATTCTATAAAAATTGATATATTGTGAAAAATTTCATCCACGATACATCAGACACTGAAGAAAATTTAAAATTTATCAACTGTACTGAAACTATTTCACAGAAATTACAAAACATTGTCAATCAATTTCACATGAACAACAGCCAAGTAAAACAAAGTGCATACTACACAGTGGCTCTTCTTAACACACACTGACCGCAACTTGTCCAATGGTCTTGTGTTATGTATAAGTCTTTAAGGGAAGAACAGAGGTGGGAAGAGTAGCCAAAAATCAAGTAAAAGTACTGTTACTTCAGAATAATATGACTCAAGTAAAAGTAAAAAGTAGTCATCCAAATAATTACTTGAGTAAGAGTAAAAAAGTACTTGGTGAAAAAACTACTCAAGTACTGAGTAACTGTTGAGTAACATCTGATTTATTTGATAACATAAGCATTCAATCAGACAGACAAAAATACAAAACAATCATATTTAAGCAAATTAGTCCAATCAATAAAATAAATTAAAATGAATTAATTAATTACAAAATAGCTTAAATTAAAATAACCCAGGTAAATTCAAGTACTTAAATTAATTAATTAATTAAAAAAATAAATTAAGCACAATAACACAAATTTCCAAACCTTTGTACGTTTTTACCAGGCTAGAACTAGAACCCATAAACTCTGTGTGTGTGTGTGTGTGTGTGTGTGTGTGTGTGTGTATGTGTGTGTGTTACAAAACATGCAGATTTGATGAACAAACAATTTCACCAAAGAATCACTCAGCGATGTCTCTATTAAGCTTCAATAGTAGTTGGCTCTCAAGGTTCTTGCAGTGAAGCTGTGATCGTTTAGCAGTGAACAGGAGTTCTGCGTGACTGAAAAGTCTCTCACAGGCTGCAGATGCAGGAAGACCTGTGTTGACTTTGAGTGACAGCTTCTTGATGTGAGGAAAGGTGTGGAGTAGATCCATACCTGCAGGGGACAGACATGAAAGGTATCTCTCCAGCTCTCCTACTTGTGATTTTCCCAACTCCATGGATGCAAAGAAGTCGTCTTCATCAGAGGGGCTGCTGTTTGTGCTGGTGACTTCATCCAAGTCGGCGTTGAGGTGATTTCTGATGTAGTCAAGGCCTGTGGTAAGATAAATTATTTTTTAAAATAATTAGGTCTGCACAATATTCTTACCCTTCTACTGTATAGGCTGTCAAGCTGCTGATGTTTGACATTAAAAGCTACCTGAGCTTCTAACTATATTGCCACCCTGTGGTCACTGACACACTATAATCCTAAATGACAACATTGACATTATACAGATTTATATAGGTCAGTGTCTACTGGTTCACCTTTGAATTGATAAACAAGTATATTTACCAGCATTTAAGATGTTCTCCTCTGTGGTCCAGGATGTTCTGAATCTTGGTAGGAGTATTGCTGCTGCAATAAGCTCAGGCTCTTTCATGATGTCTCCAAAACGTTTCTGTATCCCGTTTTGTACACGTTTTGCAAGATGACTCCAACCTCTTCAGCTAGTCCCGCAACTGGTAAAGTGTTGGCAGCAGGAGGCCCATATGCACAGATGATTCCCCTTGGAGGATATTAAGGGCCATGGCAACAGGCTTCATCACAGCAGCATACTCAACCAAAAACCCCATTTCAGCTCGATTGAACCTATAAAAGATGAAACGATAAAAAAATGACTTTTAGCTATTTCTGGTACAATGTCTTTATTATGCATTGTACATGTTAAATACACAAATAAATACAAATAAAATAAATTAGTTAAATTATTTCATTCAAGTCATCCACAATTGTGTCTGGCAGACCAGCAATCAGTTATGGTAGCAACATAGTTCACAGCACTCAGCTTTTTGATGATTATGCTCTTCTTCTGTTTTGCAGTTTCTTGTATTCTTTAACATTCAGTGAACATATATTATAATGTAAACTGTGCATTTACTCCACGCAAAGTACAAAGACAGTATATGTAACATCCAAATCCTGACCTACATAACAACATAGAAAACATAACCAGAAGGCTGTGGAAAGAACAGACAGCCTCGAACAAAACTTCCAAAAAGAAAGATGACATTTCACCTTTAAGAAGAGGGGTAAATGCCACCACTAGGTGGGGCCCCTCTGTTAGGGGGGGGTAAAAAAAAGGGGGAAATAGAGTAGACTGTGGCTCACGTCTGTGTGCATTGGTCGTATTGCGGCTTTAAAAAAAGGCAGTCTGAAGGGTGTATATCAGTCCTTATAACGTTTCAACACAGAACAAGAGGGGTATGCATAAAACTTACGCCATCTCAAGTCTCAGTCACTTATCCTTTCCCGTGTTAGTCGGTTGGTCTCTGCAAAATGCGCTGAGTTTCTCCCGAATTTGGTCCCGGCGGTCTTTTTTTTGGCGTCCCGTCTGTTGGGGCCCGCCGTGCGCCATGGCATGAGGGTGTGCAGAGTATCCTCCGTTATGCCCGCTGTCTCATTCCGAGGGAAGCGCTCGTCGAAGATGAAGCCCCGTGAAGATAGATCCTCTGCCGCTTTTGCAGCGCTGTGGTACGTGACGGTGCCGGAGCTGAAGTGGACTCGCAGTCTGGTCAGTGGAGTTTGGAAGCGAATATTTTTTTCTTTCAGCTTTCTTTTGATCGGGATGTATTCCTTTCTTTTTCTCAGCACCTCTTCTGCATAGTCGTGGTCAAAATACACGCGGCTGTTTTGAATGTAGATTTCTCTTTCCTCCCAAGCGGCGTTCAGGACTTTTTCTTTCACTGTGTATTGAAGGAAGCGCACCACAACACTGTGCGGTGGTCTCCCTGCCGCTGGTTGTTGAGCAAGTGATCTGTGAGCCCGCTCAATACCCAAGTTGTCACCTTGGTTCAAACCGAGTTTCTCTCCTAGTTCAGTCTTTATCAGATTTTCAACCATATTAGCCACGGACGGACCCTCTGTATTTTCCGGCACACCGTAGATTCGGATGATATTACGCCTGGAGTGCCCCTCCAGGTCGGTAATCTTATTTTGCATCACCTGGTGGCTTTTCAGAAACTGAGTGAGAGCATCCTTAACTCCCACATCAAACCTTTCAATGTCCGTCACTCTGTCCTCCACCTCACTCATCTCTCCGGAAACCTCTTGCAGTTTCTGGTTAATTTCTGACGCTAGCTCGCCCATTTGCTGCTTCATATCAGTGCGTACATTGGAGTGGAGACCAACGAGCTCCTCCTTTACCTCTGCCTTTAGTGCGGACCTCCCAGTGCACATTACTTCGCCCATTATTGTCCGTATGGAGTCGAGTGTTAAGCTATCGGAGTCGGCCTCCGCTCCGGGAGCGCCATTTTGGGTGCCGCCGTCGTCCGTGTCGGATTCTTTCTCCGTGTCTTGTTCTGCGTTTTTATTCATTCTCGTTGTCTTACCCTTTCTAGATTTATCCCCAGACATTTTGTGTTGGTATCTGTCCAGTTCAAGTTCAATTTCCTCGAATTAGAGGGGATTTTGCCAGGCCAATGCAGGAGCTTGCAAACTATGCTGCCATACTTCGCTTCAAGCCACCGGAAGTGCCCAGTTTCTTGTATTCTTGTACATAACGTGTTCCTTGTCATTACTGTGAGGTTGCAAGGTTTCTATCAAAGTCTTGAAGGATGGCGTCTCAACCACAGAAAGTGGTTGGTTGGCCTCACATACAAAGTTTAGCACCAGCTTGTCAAGCGTTGCTTGTGATACCCGTCCTGGGGCAGTGAAGGCTGTGATTTCTGCATTTTTCACAGGAGTATCACTGGAAGAGAAGGATTTGCGCTTTCTGTGGGACTCTAGTAAGTCTGTATACTTGGACAGTTTGTTGGGGTGAACCCTCTGTGGATTAAAAAAATCTGTGAGGCTACAGGGAGATCAAGACATTAAAAGAGACTTAGGAAATGTTTGAAACATATGTAACCTAAAAAACAAACCTTCGCCTATCCACAGTAAAAAAAAACAAAAAAAAAACTAATTTAATAAACTTACCGCTGCATGTTTCCTCGAGTTAGATGTTGAGTTTTTGAATGCTGAAATGTCTGTTTGTTTTGTTTAGACACAGACGACACAGCATAATGTAGCTGCTGTTTCACACTTTTTGTAACGTAAACATGCTCTCAATATGAAGCCAAGGGTGTTCCTCCTCCTCCTCATCTCTATTTGCATCGCCGACCATTGATTCGGACACTTTTCATCTATTTTTCTGTTTCTCTTTTTTGTTTGCTACAACTGCAGCTAATCGGTCCCGCCACTGATTGAATATGATCATATGACCACACTGCACGACTACGTTTGATTGGTGAAACACAGTCACGTGGTAGAGCCTTTGGCGGAAGTCTCTCTCTCTGTCAAAATAAAACATTAAAATGAGGTGTACACGGGATAAAAATAATGACGCGTAGAATATCAAAGAGGTAAGAAGAAAAGTACCAAGCTCATTGTACCCTAAGGTAGCGGAGTAAGAGTACAGTTTCTTCTTCACAAATCTACTCAAGTAAAAGTAAAAAGTATAGTGATTTAAAACTACTCCTAGAAGTATAATTTTTTCTTACTCCAGTAAATGTAACAAAGTAAATGTAACTTGTTACTACCCACCTCTAGGGGTGAATGCTACAAAATAATGCCTCACCAAAATATTTTCTATCTGTGCAAATTAACAGAAAATTAAATTAATCAAATTAATGCAGAAAATACACATTTCAGTGCTAGTATTAGTGCATGTTTGTTGTGTTGCCCATCAACTTGACCTTCATGAGACAGTTCTGGCAGATTGCAGACTCTTTATCCAGTATTGTTCCATTGTCAGTATAGTAAAAGCCGAAGTGGGCCCAGACTTTAGATTTGAAATTCGAAGGTGCATCTTTCATGTGTTTTTCTCTGCTGTTTGCTAATCCTCCGCCTTGCGCCATTCCCTTCTTCTTTTCTTTTTCCTTTTTCTTCTTCTTCTCTACCGCAGTCAACTCCACCCACTCTCATTCATACTTAGCGCCATTATGTGGAGGCTTGAAGTAGTGATGCTGTAAATCAAAATTGTAGCAGGTTTTTGTGAAAGAATCTGTTCAGAGTGGCTGCATGTTTATTGTTTAAATATCGATATTTGGCACCAGTATATTAGTAACGTCCCGCAAGACGAAATATTGCGATATATCTTAGTATTGATATTTTGGCACACCCCTAACGTTAATATTAGAACAGCTGTAAAGGGATACATGTAGTTAGAAGTGCATTATATCAGAAGAGTCTTGTCCAATCAGATTAGTCTGTACGGTTGTATAAATACATATATGAACAAAATGTTGCCCCTCAGATGAATCCACTGACACTTCCATGTTTCCGTGTGTTGTGAAAGTTATCGATAGGCAGCTATTTTTAGAACTAATACACCATTAAAGGTGTTGAACGTTCCCTGCCTCCGGCTGCTCGGTTCTGATGATTCTTAGCTTTAAATTTTGTTTTGTGTGGTATTCTGGTCAGATGTTAGCTCTGATATTGTGGAGGTGTGACGGAGAGTAGAAAATGGGTGCTGGGAGGCCTTTAGTCACAGTTTGTTAAGCCCTGTTTAACTCTGTGTAATATGTAGAAACAAAATGTGATCATGTGAAAGTCCAAAAAAGAGCACAAAGACAACATATCAACGTTCAAAAGTCAGCATCTGTGATGGTATGGAGGGCATTAGTGCACGCAACATTATGGGTAACCTGCACATTTGTGAACACTCCAATAATACTGAACTATACAGGTTTTGGAGCAACATATTCCAAGCAGACGACGTCTTTTTCAGGGATGGCCTAGATCAGGGGTTTGCAATTAGCGGCCCGCGGGCCACAACTGGCCCGCCATCAATTATATCTGGCCCGCTAGATGACGTTTTAAAATATATATATATTTTTAAATATATCTTTTAAACCTCATGTTTTCTGTCAAAAATACAACCATTCCACAGATTTCACAACATTTATTGAAAAGTAGCTGATAAGTAACGTGACAGCAGCCAGAACATCCTTGCAGCCTCTTTACTTGACGCACAGGTTGGAACGGTAATTGGCACGTGCGTGCGCTGTAACCTGTGGAAAATAAAAGCGTCCTGTGTCCCTCTTGCAACGGACAACGTGAACAAATATGTTTCATTAAATTAAAAAAAAACAAAACCAAACAAAGTCGGCTCAAATATCAAATAGCCTAAAAAATGGAAGCAAATTAATGTTTTAAATTAAATTAAATGCATTTTTAAAGTTAAATAATTTTTTTAATATAATAGAAAAAAAATAGAAAACCTTTCTTTTTTTCCCCAGTAGGAAAGCATGGTCATTGCCCGCAATAGAATTGTCAGAAAAAAAATTGGCCCGGGTCCAAACTTATTTGCCGACCCCTGGCCTAGATTATTTCATCAAGACAATGTCAAACCACATTCAGCATGTATTCAAACAGCATGCTCACCTATTGAAAATGTCTGCCACAATATGAAACGTACAATATAACAATACAACAAAGGAGACTTGAACTGTTGAGCAGCTGGAATCCTCAATCAAGCAACTGTGAAAACATTCCAGTTTGAAGATTACAGCAAAGACTTATCAGTTCACAGATGCCCAGAGTGTTGATCAAAGACAACAGAGTTGTTTATGTTTTACACAGCGGCACAACATGTATCCACAGTAATATTTTTATAGTATATGTATATACAGTATATGTACATACCGTAAAACGTATATGTTGTATATATGTTATGTGGTTAGTCTGCTGCACACTCATTTAAACTCATTTTCCTCTTTATTTTTCTACTTCATCACTCATTCACATCACATTTACACTTCTTCTTTTCATGAAACGCAGCTAAAGAACGGCATATCTATAAACTCCACATTATTATCGGCCGTTTAATATGTATCCACCTGTTCACACGTGATCTTACATAATGTTTATCAGCTCATCTGTTGCTCTGAGAGACGAATAACAGGATGGGATTTAATCCAATCAGACGTTCCTATAGCTGCTCTGTAATCTCACGCCGAGATAAATCACTGCCTGACCTTTGACCTCTACAGTCCAGCGGGACTCGACCAGTCCCCGAGTCCATGCGGAGAGCCCTGATGTCATCCCATGATGCTCTGGGAGCAGGAAGTTAATCCTAAAACTCATCAGCATTTGTATTTTGTATTTGTGGTTCTGATACCATCTCTGCAGTACAGACACACAAGTTGTTTTTATTGTTGTTGTGTAGGTTGTAGTTAGACCCTGCTGTAGGCCTAGTTAAACTCTGCTGTGGATGTACACTGTAAGCAATTGCTGTAAATTTACAGCCAATTTTCAACACTAAAATACTGTTTTCATGTTTAACAGTTTAGTACTGTAGTTAGCAATGCATTGTGGGCTTCTTAACTTGAAGCAACAGGACAGAGGCCGTAAACAGTATGCTGATTTTTTTTAAATACAGGAAACTACAGTATTTTTTGGAAATCTTCCAGAAGAGGACGGCAGGATGCACAATTTAGTGGGCATGTGCTACATATCATCGGTCTTCATCACCATCATTCTGGTCTTGCGTCTACAAAATTAAACGGTACCTTAATTATTAAAATCGTATTTTCTTTGCCTGTGGGTGGGCTATCTTATTTATATTGCCAAGAATGTTTGATATAACGCTCAGGAGTTTGTCTCGCTATTAGATTTGAATAGGCTACCCGAAACAATATTAGCGAGAGGCCAACATTGGCAGATGGAACTAGCAGGAAAATAGCATTAGGCTACTGGAATAATTATATCTTGCCCGGTAGTTAACAATTTATTTCAACCAAACCATAGGATTTTTGGAACATCGCCTAGAGAGTTTTATTTTGTTTGTGAAGTGTGTTTTACAATGAGTTAATGGAATTACGCCAGTTCGGACAAGAGACACTTGAATCCTCAGGCCTTATAGATGCTTAAGCAATTGTCTATAGCCCTGAGAATAATGAAGTTCTAATATTGATTGCATTTAAGACTGATATTTTAAGAAGTGAGTTATTGTATTATCTACTGTGCCTGTCTACAGTAAACTGTGAAAAGTTAAAGTAACAACTTAAACAATATTACTGTAATTTACAAATAATCAGAAATATGCTGCATTTATTTTTTCTACTGTATTAGACTGTGAAATCATTTAACAGTTTGAATGTATACTGTATTTCTGGTTTACAGTCTACTACTGTAAAACCATTTTACGGATGACTACCGTAAAATTACGGTATATTCTAGTTAAACTCTGTTATATCTCTCTCCTGGTTCAAGTCTCTGGTTCTGTTTGTTATATTCTGGTTCTTGTTGATGTTCAGCCTCTTCAGTCTGATTAAAGTGCATGCTGGGAAGGAATCAGTCAGGTGTGTGTGTGTGTGCTTGATGACGTCATCAGTCATTGGAGAAAAAAAATCCATGATCTAAAAATAGAAAAGAGAAAAAGTAGGACAAACAGATCATCCACAGCACATCCTCCTCCTCCTCATCTTCATCTTCACCTTGTTCTCTTTTTCTTCTTTCCTGCGCTCATCCTCCTCTCCTCATTCATCTTTTCTCCCGATCTCGGTTTTCTTTCTTGCCATCTCCTCTCCTCTCCTCTCCTCTTCGGTTTCAGGTTCACATTCGGATAAAAGGTCTGGGTCCACGTTCTAGTGATCAGAACATATATTCTTGTTTGAGTGACATCTTCGGCTAGTTTTCAGGCCACATTCAGATTGTCGCTTAATAATCAAACTCAGTTGTACTTTTGGTCTCATTCGGTGTCTTGTGCATCTTCGATGAGGTCCGTCATCAGATGATTGTCCAGCTTGTGTGATCTTTATCACACATAATGTACACATTTAAAAAAAAAATCAAAATCATGACTTTAACAGTGAGTAAACTAGTGTTTTGTGTCAAACCTGAGATATTTATTAACAGTAAGTAATGAGTTTCGGTGTTCATACGGCACACAGATGCACCCGAATGTCAGGATACTGTATCTCACAGACACTGGCAGGTCAGGCAAAAATAGACTGGGTATAAAAATAAAAAAAGGAGTGGAACGACATGCAGGATGCCTCACAGCTGCTGACACAGAAACTCAGAGTAACAAATAAAAGCACATCATACCTGCAGGTCTGCAGCTGAATCCAGATCAGGGTTAGTGGTCCAGTCTGAAGCCCCGTCTGCTCTACCTAACACTGACAAACCTCCTGTCAATTAAAAAATAATTTCCTCCTGACCTTTTTCCACTGCTACTCATTTATAATTTCACAACTTTAATTAGCTAAACTGGTTCAGACAGACTGTTTAGCCTCAGATCTGATCTGAAATTCCAGGTGGAGACTTCCAGAAAGCTCACAGATCACCTGCATGCCTGATTTTTTTCAAACAGCACTACTCTGACTTTTTCCTTCCCGATACTCAAACTCAGTGATCCAAATGTAAAATCTCTAAAACCTAAAATCACCTTCTCTGCTACGTTTTTTTATTTCAGTTGCTAAAATGTTGTTAATTACAGTTAGCAATAATTAACAGACAGCATCTAATTAGACTTTCAAAATAAAGCTTTCTGCGAAATATTCACAGTTTGGTTTAGGCACAAGTTTTAGTTTGGGTCAAAAGTAGTACGTAAAATAAGTAACATGTAGCATAACGTAAGTACGTGTAGTGTGACGTAAGTAACATTAATTATGTAATTATGTAAAATGGAATAAGTTAAGTTAACGTAATATTTCTGTGACCTGTGACGCAATATGTGATGTAACATTACATTACGTACTTAACGTAACATAGGTAAGAGGATGTTACAGTCTCTTGTTTGTTTGATGTATCCACCAACCACCTGATAGCCTATGAAAACATTATTTCAGATAGGTGCATCCAGAAATTACATTTGAGGGGAATCTACGGCATCCTAGATTGTAGGACCACTGACCAAGTTGCTGTATTTTGATGACTTGGGAATGACATTAGCAGGTCATGTTAATTAGTTATAACGTCAGAAAAAAATTCACTCTTCAAAAAATATATTCACTGCTTTCAGTGTATCTTTATGGTAAACACAGACTTTTTCTTTGTTTAAAATTCTAGGTCTCAAATGAACCAACTGGTTTGATGACCCTGTTGACCGGTATCATCATGATTAAACCTCCAGGGCAAATGCTGACATTTTTACTGGTTAATATACTTCCTGTTTTTATTCCTGAATCATGTTCACTGCTCAGGAAAAAACTTTGAGCCTGTGAAATGTCAGGAACCCTGTAAAAAAAGCTGTTAAAACCCAGAGGATGCTGTTCTTTACTGCGGTTTGAGGGCCTCAAACGCCTCCTCGTTGTGTGGTTCCCATGACGACAGGTAGAGAAGATCCTGGAGACTGTGTAGTCTGTTTTGAGGCTAACAGCTCACTAACAGCCGGTTCACACACAGTTTTTCAGCACGCACTAAAACACAAAGCCAGCTGCTCTTCAGACAATAAAACACAGGAGCTGTTTTTATTTTCATATCAGACGTTTCCTCTGCTGCAGATAAATCAAATCAAATCAAATCAAATCAATTTTATTTGTATAGCCCAAAGTCACAAAGTACATTTGCCTCAGAGGGCTTTACAATCTGTACAGGGAGTGACACCCTCTGTCCTTAGACCCTCGGTTCGAGTGAGGAAAAACTTGCCCACAAAAACCCTTTTAACAGGGAAAAAAATGTGGAAGAAACCTCAGGAAGAGCCACAGAGGAGGGATCCCTCTCCCAGGACGGACAGACGTGCAATGGATGTCACGTGTACAGGACAAATCAACACAAACATATTGTACAATGACTGATAAAATGACAATGAATTATAATGAATGATAAAAATGATTACAGTAATAGATATGGTAGTAATAATGACAGTAATAATATATGTAGTGGGCGTCATGCAGGATCACAGCAGCAGCCACGATCCACGAGAACCTGCTGGACGACAGAGCACAGAAACTCCGGGGAAGTTTGGTTAGTAACATGCATTAATGAGACATGTCCACAGATGGAGAGATATGGAGAGATATGGAGAGATATAGAGATATAGATATATATATATAGAGAGAGTGAGATATAGAGAAATATAGAGAGATATATATAGAGAGAGATGGATATATATATATATATATAGAGAGAGAGAGAGAGAGAGAGAGAGAGAGAGAGAGAGAGAGAGAGAGAGAGAGAGAGTTTTCGGTAAGGGAGATGTGTGCATCTTCAACCAATACCGTGCCTGGCTAGGCATAACCCTCGGTGGGGTCCCCCGGCAGTGTAATCCTATGGCAGCATAACTAAGGGATGACCTGAGCCAGCCCTAACTATAGGCTTTATCAAAAAGGAAAGTCTTAAGTCTATTCTTAAAGGTGTTGACCGTGTCTGCCTCCCGAACCCAGAAAGGTAGTTTGTTCCACAGAAGAGGAGCCTGATAGCTGAAAGCTCTGGCTCCCAATCTACTTTTGGAAACTATAGGAACCACAAGGAACCCAGCGTCCTGAGAGCGCAGTGTTCTAGAGGGGTAATAAGGTATTATGAGCTCTTTTAGATAAGATGGTGCCTGACCATGAAGAGCTTTGTAAGTAAGGAGAAGAATTTTAAATTCTATTCTAGATTTAATAGGTAGCCAATGCAAGGAAGCCAAAATGGGAGAGATGTGATCTCTGATCTTGGTTCCTGTCAGAACACGTGCAGCAGCATTCTGAATTAACTGCAAAGTCCTAAGAGACTTATTAGAGCAGCCTGATAACAAAGAGTTACAATAGTCCAGCCTTGAAGTAACAAATGCGTGGACTAGTTTTTCTGCATCCGCCTGAGAGACAATGCGTCTGATTTTAGCGATGTTACGTAAGTGGAAGAATGCAGTCCTCGAAATTTGTTTTATGTGGACGTTAAAGGACAAATCCTGATCAAAAACAACTCCAAGATTCTTTACAGTGGAGCTGGAGGCCAGGGTGATCCCATCTAAAGTAACTAAGTCTCTAGAAAGAGAGTTTCTGAGGTGTTTGGGTCCAATTACAAGAACTTCAGTTTTGTCTGAATTTAACATCAAAAAATTGTAGGTCATCCAACTTTTTATATCCTTAAGGCATGCTTGGAGTTTAGTTAACTGATTGGTTGCATCAGGCTTGATCGATAAATATAATTGGGTGTCGTCAGCATAACAATGAAAATTGATAGAGTGATTCCTAATAATGTTCCCTAAAGGAAGCATATATAAACTGAATAGAAGTGGTCCAAGTACAGAACCTTGTGGGACTCCATGACAAACTTTGGTCTGCATGGAGGATTCATCATTGACGTGAACAAACTGAGATCGATCTAAAAAATACGATTTAAACCAGCTTAGGGCGGTTCCTTTGATGCCAATTCGATGTTCCAGTCTCTGTAAAAGAATTTGATGGTCAATGGTGTCAAATGCAGCACTAAGATCTAACAGGACAAGTACAGAGATGAGTCCTTTGTCTGATGCCATTAGGAGGTCATTTGTAACTTTGACTAATGCGGTCTCTGTGCTATGATGCACTCTAAATCCTGACTGAAAATCCTCAAATAGACTATTGTTATGGAGAAAGTCACACAGCTGATTAGCTACAGCTTTCTCAAGTATCTTAGACAGAAAGGGAAGGTTTGATATCGGTCTGTAGTTGGCTAAGACCTCTGGGTCTAGAGTGGGCTTTTTAAGAAGAGGTTTAATTACAGCTACCTTAAAGGACTGTGGTACATATCCTGATAATAAAGACAGATTAATCATATCCAATAACGAATTACTAACTACAGGTAAAACATCCTTGAGCAACCTGGTTGGGATGGAGTCTAAGAGACAGGATGACGGCTTAGCTGCAGAAATGATTAAAGTTATTTGATGAAGGTCGATGGGGGAAAAACAGTCTAAATACATATCAGGTTTTACAGCTGTTTCAAAACTTGCTGTATCAGAATGCAGATCAATGCCTGTTGAGGGCAAGAGGTGATGGATTTTGTCTCTAATAGTTATAATCTTATCATTAAAGAAGCTCATGAAGTCATTGCTACTTAGACCTAAAGGAATAGATGGTTCAGTAGAGCTGTGATTCTCTGTTAGCCTGGCTACAGTGCTGAAGAGAAACCTGGGGTTGTTCTTATTCTCCTCAATTAAAGAAGAGTAATAGGCTGCTCTGGCATTACGGAGAGCCTTCCTGTATGTTTTGAGATTATCTTGCCAGACTAGATGAGATTCTTCCAGTTTAGTGGCACGCCATTTGCGTTCAGATTTACGTGCCTCTTGCTTTAATTTACGAGTCTGCTGGCTATACCATGGTGCTAGCCTTCTTTGTTTAATTATCTTCTTTTTCAGAGGTGCAATAGAGTCTAGAGTTGTCCGTAATGAGCCTGTAATACTATCAACAAGATGGTCTATTTGTGGGTGGCTAAAGGAAGTAGACAAGTCCTCTGTTACAGTTAGACATGGCATTTGATTCAATGCTGAAGGAATCACTTCCTTAAATTTGGCTACAGCACTATCAGATAAACATCTGCTGTAGAAGCTTCTACACAAAGGCTTATAGTCCGGTAGTATGAACTCAAAGGTTATTAAAAAATGGTCAGACAGAAGAGGATTCTGTGGGAAGACTATTATATTATCAATTTCAATGCCATATGAAAGAACAAGATCAAGAGTGTGGTTCAGACAATGAGTCGGTTTATTTACACTTTGACAAAAGCCAATTGAGTCTAATAGAGAGATAAACGCAGTACTAAGACTATCATTGTGGTTGTCCACATGAATGTTAAAATCACCTACAATAATTACTTTATCTGTTTTAAGGATCAAGCCTGATGCAAATTCTGCAAATTCAGATAAAAATTCAGAATAAGGACCTGGAGCTCGATATACTGTAACAAATAAAATTGGCTGTAAAGTTTTCCAGGTTGGGTGAGTGAGGCTAAGGACAAGACTTTCAAATGAATTATAATTTAGTTTAGGTTTGGGATTTATTAATAGACTTGAGTCAAATATGGCTCCAACTCCACCACCTCGACCAGTACTTCGAGGAACATGAGTATTATAATGACTCGGAGGAGTGGATTCATTTAAGCTAACATATTCATCCTCCTGCAGCCAGGTTTCAGTGAGGCAAAACAAATCAATATCATAGTCAGATATTAATTCATTGACTAAGACAGCTTTAGATGACAAAGACCTGATATTCAATAGTCCACATTTAATTCTCTTATTTTGGACTGTTGGAGATGTTGATTTAATTTGTATTAAGTTTTTATGATGAACTCCTCTTCTGTTTGTTTTATCTTTAAATAATGTAGGTGGACGGGGGACAGACACAGTCTCTATACTAAAGGACTGCGTGGGCAACTGCTCTAATGGAGGCGCAGAGAAGCGTGTAAGACTGCAGCTCTGCTTCCTGGTCTCAACTCTGGGTTGATAAACATGCTTATCCTCTGTCAGAAATCACTTGTGTGTCGAGGCAGTGGTAGGTTTGAGGCAGCGGTGAGGTGTGTGGGGGTGCTGCAGGTTTGAAGTTTATATTGCAGAAATGTGCACATAAAGTTCACAAAGTGTAGAGAAAAACTGATTTGATTAAATCCGAGGAGGAAAAATGGCTTTTAAGCTGTTAAACTGTGGAGAAGTGTGTAGGTGGATGAAGAACTTGATAGATGACAGAAATTAACTGATGGTGTTTAGAAATTTGCTCTCATAGAAAAGCTAATACTCAGATAATAGACTGGAGCATAACAGCACAAACAGATACAGATGGAGGGAAGTCCATTTCCACAGCATCAATCAATCATCAGTACAAGAACAGTCATAGAAAATGTCTTGTAACACTTTGTATCTTTAACAGAAATTATCATTTTAATACTATGATTAATTCCAGTATTTTCTGCTCATCACAATAAATGTAAAAAAGTAAAGGCCTGACAGGACTCTACATTGAGTTCACATAAAGTTTGGAACAAGAAAAAAATAAAGCTTTTAATGTAGACCTGTTCCAAATAAAGGCCAGGTTCTCTCTGGTCACTGTTTGTTGTCATAAGTCATTAAACAGGAACTTTTTTTGTGCCGTATTTTGCATTTGCATGCACACAAGTGTTCTAGTGGAGCATCCACCTTATTCTGTTTTTTTGTAAAACCTCGATATGCTACTTAGAGTACTACAACAGAAGCCTGGACACCGTTCTTCATACATGGGTAACTGAATGACCTGGTCATTATATTGTGGATTTTTAAGATGAGTCTGGATCTTGTAGTTATTTTTAAGCTGCTTTTTAAAATCATCTGGAACTGTTTTCTGGAACGGCTCAATAGAGGTTACAGAGACCAAAACAGTTTTTTGTACCAGGCTGTAAACATGTTTATTTCTGCTGTGAAGTTGGACATTTGAACATGGGGACTTATGGAGACTGATTAACTTCTGGAGCCAGCCTCAAGTGGACATTTGAGGAACTGCAGTATTTATATTAAAAATTGGCTGCTGGTTACGTGAGCATTAGCAAACTGAAAAACAAGACTCTCTGTCTAATTCCATATGTGATGAAAAGTCACATGACAAGCATGTTGAATTTGTTGTCTCTGTCGTTCACAGCGCCCCCTACTGTGCGCATCGTGCACTCGGGTCAAGCCTGTAATGTGGAGGAGGAGCGCTACAGTGAGAGGGTTTACACCATCAAAGAGGGCGAGACTCTGGAGCTGCAGTGTCTGGTGACGGGACATCCCCGACCACAGGTAAGAATGTGGGGAGTACTGGGAGGTTAGGGAGGTGCGTTCGCAGAAGCCGATCAGGAGAGTGACAGCTGCGCCATCAGCGTGTGAATGTGTATGAATGTCACTTTGCATGGCAGCTAATGCCATCAGTGTATAAATGTGTGAATAAGATATGAAGTGTAAAAGTGCTTTGAGTGTTTGGAAGACTAGAAAGGAGCACAAGTACAGTCCATTTACCATTTATAGTGACCTTTATTTCCATGGTAACATTATAACTGCCTGAGCAAATGCTCATTAAAATATGATAATATATATTGTTTTATACTGACTGTGAAAAAAATAGACTATGAATTCCTGTTATGATAATTAAATCAACTTTCTGTAATGAATACAAATTATGGTGCTGTTAGACAGTATAGTAACAACTAAACTGTATTATATTAGTGAGGTCAAGTGATATGGACTCAGGCAGAATGTTTCATGAGATAAAACATGTTGCGAATTATGGAAATAATTACATTATTTTTTAAACACATTTTAGACACATTTCTGGCCATGGTAACATGATTTTTTCATCAGACATTTTAGTTGCAAAAATTAAATAATAAATTAGCTAGTTAAAGTGTGTAGTATTTATTAAGTTTAGTGTTTATATGTGTGGTATTTATTAGGTTTAGTGTTTATGTGTGGCATTTATTAAGTTTATTGTTTATATGTGTGGTATTTATTAAGTTTAGTGTTTATATGTGTGGTATTTATTAGGTTTTGTGTTTATGTGTGGTATTTATTAAGTTTAGTGTTTATATGGTGGTATTTATTAAGTTTAGTGTTTATATGTGTGGTATTTATTAGGTCTAGTGTTTATATGTGTGGTATTTATTAGGTTTAGTGTTTATGTGTGGTATTTATTAAGTTTAGTGTTTATATGTGTGGTATTTATTAAGTTTAGTGTTTATATGTGTGGTATTTATTAGGTTTAGTGTTTATGTGTGGTATTTATTAAGTTTAGTGTTTATATGTGTGGTATTTATTAGGTTTAGTGTTTATGTGTGGTATTTATTAAGTTTAGTGTTTATATGTGTGGTATTTATTAGGTTCAGTGTTTATGTGTGGTATTTATTAAGTTTAGTGTTTATATGTGTGGTATTTATTAAGTTTAGTGTTTATATGTGTGGTATTTATTAGGTTTAGTGTTTATGTGTGGCATTTAGTCAGTGTGTGGTGTGACATATAAAATACAAATACATTTTGATAGCATGTTTTATTTTGTTGGTACCTGTTCAATTGCAATATTAAATTTGAGAGTAAGATGAGTACATTAATGTCGTGCCAATAGTGACGGTAAAACGCATCCTCTCGTGTAACATTGCGTAATTATATTATACTACTCATACTAGTAACACATGTGGAACATCTGTGATGTCATCAGAGTTTATTCATCATCTTAATGAACGACCTTTAGAAACACGATGAACACACACACACACACACACACACACGCACACACACACACACACACACACACACACACACACACACACACACACACACAGTTTATCCCTCTTGACTTTGCAGAGCACATGCAACAATAAAAAACCTCTCATCATCCCCGGCGGCATGCTGTAAGTGCCAGAGCTCCTGGCGAGATGAGCTGCTCCGACACCTTGTGTTTCATAAATAAGAACAATCACACAGAGGCAATGAAGAAGGTGAAGGAGATGAATAATAACAATAATACTACTACTACTACTACTACTAAGTTTAATATTTAAATTGTTAAAGGTTTATATGTTAGACTGAACCTTAAAATACTTTTCTTACTTGTTTTACTCTTCATTACTATTATTATTGTTATTGTTATAATTATTATTATTATGACTAGTATATATATTGTATATATGAAACAAATTCATAGAAATGAGTTGAGTTGAGTTGCTGTTAGATATGTTGTTCTACAAACTCCAGCTTCAAGCTGCAGCAGTTCTTTCGTCATCATAGATAAACCAAGCGACATGTTTTATATCTTTGTACCCATTGGCAGAGCCAGGGATGCCCGCGCTCTTTGTGTTGCAGACTGATGTACTCAGAAGTTGCTTGACCGACAGGTTTCTGAATAGCTGTTATAAAGGTTAAAATATGTGCCTGTCATAATCTGAAAATGAGATATGCCTGAGTTCTCAAATAAGCCATCTATAATGATGCCCTCCTGTCAATCAAAGTGACCACGCTGTTAATTCTGCATAACTTTAAGCCTTAACATCATTTGAACAGGTGAGTTGTATATAAATTCACCCTCAGTACAGTTGTCATGATGGGGAAAATAGCTACAGAGACCAAAACTGTTTTTGGTACCAGGCTGTAAACATGTTTATTTCTGCTGTGAAGTAGGAATGTGCGATATGTCATCTCTTACGATATATCGTCAAAAACATTCCCCACGGTAAGAATATGTCATCCCACGATAAAAACGATAAATTCCCATTGATGATGTATGTATGTGCGCGACACACTCGCAGCCCAACACGCATATTGACAAACATGGCAGAAGGCAGAGCAGATACGCCGGGCAGCAAGGAGCTCTTTCCTCACGCTCGGCCTGAATCCTGAAATGTCTCTGAAGCAGAGACTATCCAGGTGGATTCACGGACTAAACTCTGATCATCTACCTGTGTGCGTTCTCACTTTGTTTATTTCATGTACCAACTTCTAAATCTGAGTCCAACTCGCAATTTACGCGGCAAAACATAATGACACAAAGAAGTTTAATTTGATTTGTGTTCAATGATGAGAGAGGAGAGAGCGTGAGAGAGAGACAACAATAACAGAGAGCGAGCACCGGCCTCGATAAAGCTGTCATTAATCAGTGAAATAAAAAGTTATTTCCTGATTGTTTCACAGTGGTTACATTCAGCAGGTATAGACACGCCCACCACCAGCTCCCCCTAGCCTTTATTATTATTTTGGTGATAGATTATAGTCAAAAAGATTAGGCTGAATTGGTGTTTATTTACCGTCGTTTTTATCGTTACGGTCATAAATACCAGAAATAATCGGGATACATTTTTTAGTTCATATCGCCCCTCCCTACTGTGAAGTTGGACATTTTAACATAGGGACTTATGGAGACTGACTCACTTCTGGAGCCAGACTCAAGTGGGCGTTTTAGGAACTGCAGCCTTTTGGCACTTCCTGGTTTGGCTTAATTTCACAAACAGAGGGTGCTACTTGTTTGGTACGTTGCCAGATACGTTACATACGATTATTGGTCGATGTCCTGTTGGGATTGTTTAACTTGCCGATAGGCTACCTGCTGCCAGACCCATGAGAGACAGTGCCGCAGTGTTAACTAGTAACATGTCCACACTAGATACTCAGCCCTGTTAGACATTCACCTCACTTTATCTGGAATGGACAGTCAACATCTGAGGTTATTTCTTGTTTTGCTGCGTTCATAGAACACTGTGTAAACACTGTGTACTTCACTGTGTTTCAATAAAGTGGGACAAACTGGAATAGTTGCAAAAACAGACACAGTGTGAAACCTCATCAGGGGGTTTGATGCAGCTTATTGTTGATGATGTTTATTTCCCAGCAGTGATTTCAGAATAAAAGCACATCAAGTGTTTGAGCTGCAGCTCGTTAAGACCTCTGCTGCACGCAGGAAGCTGCATCTTAATTAACAGTTAATTAACTGAATGTCTCCCAAGTGGAGGCTTAACACACACACGTGCACACACAGGTTTAAAATAATTTCTTTCTATTAATTTTTTCTCTCTCATGAACTAACGTCTGTTAAATCCTGTTGATGCTACACTGACTTGTAATCAGGTGAATGGCGTCTCTGTCATTCATACGTCTGTTCTCACACTATGTAACTTTGGGCTCCGGGTCGGGAGAAGTATGTGATTTACACAGTTTCCTGGTGGACAGTACAGTAAACTGCTGCCAACTGTAGCTGCTGTTAGAACACCGGGGGAGTGTTAGTGTTTGTACCACAGGCATTTTGGACCACCAGGAAGAAGAGGAGGTTTACAGGTGAATGTTGACAATGAACAGAGCCAGTGTTGTGCCAGAACCGGAGCAGGGCAAGCAGGCAGTGTAACCAGGCTCAGCAGCCTCTATGGACATAATGACAGAGGAGAAGAGACTGAAGAGGACGTTGACAGAAGCCACCGGACAAGAGTAAATGTGGGACTGACTTTTAGTGGTTGGTGAGAGCTTGGTGAAATAAAAGGCTGAAAGACAGATGTTGACCTTGCTTGATGTTTGACTGTTAGCAAAGTTCTTGAATCGCTATTTTTTGGTCATAGGTAATATAATTACAACGATTATACATGTACAGCTGTTCATATTTACCACAGTGCTGAAATGCTCTAAAACTGGAAGAGACAAATCACAAATACTTATTTATTTACTGATTTGTTTACTGACTACTATATTAAGAGCTGAGTTAGATGTGTAACATGATGACATCATCAGTAATGATCAATATACAGGTTAGATCAGCTGTGTTTATATCTCTATTTTTCTTCTGCTCTGTATTTTCTCTTTTTCTCTTCTCTCTCCTTCCCTTATTTCCTCTTTCTTTATTCTCTCTACTGTCAGTCTGTTGAGGCTATAAATAGAGCAGCTGCTGGCACACAGTCTGAATCCACACACACACACACACACACGCACACTGTAAAACACAGTTTGGGTTTTTTTTTTGAGTCTCTGCGTCACTGCAGAGCTCAGCTTCCTCTGCATTTTTCTTTCATCGCCTCTTCTTCTTCTTTTGTATAAACAGTTTTAAAATGACAGGAGCCTGTATTAATACACAGTACATAATAATGTATTGAGAAGTAGGAAAAGCATTCAGTGAAACTGCAGTCAAATGTGACATTTAACTGGTTAATTAACTGTAAGAAATGTCACTTTGACTTCACCTCCACCTGTTATTATGAACACATCTGCTCACAGGCCATGATTACGTAGTATTAAAATTAAAATTAAATTCAGTTGTTGTCATGGCAACAAGTTTTTGAACCCAGATGTGGTGGTGAGTCTTTCCCTAAAAAAATTGATTGTATCCATTTCAGTCAGGAAGCGTCTTCTCATTTATGCGTTTCTCATTAGTTTATTCATTAAGCAGTTAAACTAATTAACACAGAGAGCTAATGTGTTGCGTTCAGTAGTAGTTACAGTATATCAGGATCAAGCTAACTCTATGTTAAAATGTTCAATGTTAATTCAACTTTTCGTTGTGTATCGTTGTGTGTTTTATGCTGCTGATAAACTGTGTTGTGTTACACTGACAGCCCAGTCTCAGTTCATTAATCATTTCCCAAGAAGGTAGGGCTGCAACTGACAATTATTTTTTCAACCATTTTGTCTATAGGTGAACAGGAAGTAGTGACAAATTGTAATTTACTGTGGTGAACTACAGCAACAGATGAATCATTTAAACTGCTTGATTTATTCAAGCAACAATGTAAAAACATTAGATCATCACATCTGAGAAGTTGTAAACTGTGAATGTTCAGCATTTTCTAACCAGGCAGTTGACCAATAACAGCTGCACATGATGGTTTGGAAGGTATGCGACTTACTGCAGGCCTGTTGTTGATTTAATAAAAGTAAAGAGACTGAATTTATATAAAGAGACAAAACTACACACTGAATTTATATAGACAAAACTACACACTGAATTTATATAAATAGAGATGACTAGACACTGACTTACAAAGTAACGCGTTACTCTAATTACTTTTTTCGTGTAACGTAATGTGTTAGTTTCATGCCTTAAGCAACTTCGTTATTTAAAAAAAAAAAAGTAATCCATTGCATTAAAGAATTTCTCTGGATAAGGAAAAAAAATCCAACTGCAGCCTGCTTTTTATCAGACAGTAGAGAAGAGTCTAGCTGCAGCCAGAGCCGCTACAAACCACGCCCCCTACAAACCACGCCTCCTATAAACCACGCCCGAGATGGCTGTAGAGGCCCATAGCACTTAGAAAGTAAACAGAATGGTAACAAAGCAATAATGGGAACAATTTTAACAACTTTAACAGTTGATTGACAACATTAAATGCCTTTCAATGCAAGCAATGCACTTGAAACAATACATTTATACAAAAATAGAAAGTAATATAATTAAAAAGATTATATAGGACTGCAGATTTATATATAAGTATATTTATTCATATAAGTGACTAATGCATTTAAGAAATATATGTATATATATATATATATACATTTGCAATAATTATAATAATTAGTGGTAATTATTTCAATTTAAATAGGTTGTTTCCACTGTCTGTTTTTCTAAGAGCCACACTCTCACAGGGCTTGGCCTACTACATCAGATGCCATAAATATCACTCTAAGGTGATGATTTCTTATGGGTTAACAGAAAAGACTGCTGGCCCTTTGACACAAATAAAATGTATTTATTTAGAACTAAATTAAATATTTTAAATTAGGTATGCAATTCACAAGACCAAGACTAGTAAAATAAATATGACCATACAAAAATCTTTAAAACATATACTGTAAAACACAAGAGTTGAAAAGTTTTGTTTTAGAAAAAGGTTCAGACAAATGAAACAACCAGCAAGAACTTTTATTTACAATAAAATAAAACAAACACTCAACTACAGCATCTTCAAAAACTCCACAGAGTCCAGAGCTCTTCTGAGGTTTTCTTTCCATCGGGGGTCGGCCGACCTTGTCTCACGAGATCTAACTTCTCTTGAAAGGTCCGTCTTGCAAATGGCCTTGCAAGTATATCTGCAACCAAATCCACATTTTGCCCTCCTTCAGCCATTGTGGAATAAAAAAGTAGATATTAGATTTCTCTCTCTGTGGCTCCGATGCGGCTCGGTTGATCTGCGTTGAACAAGTGAAGTTTGTTTTACAGTGCACAGACACCCGCATTGTTGATTCTGAAGGCCTGGCAATATGCTTTTCTGTATTTAGGAAAAGTAAATTAAAAATTAAATGAACTTTTATCAACTTATGATCATGATTTATATTGGCCCTGACGGCCCAAAACTGAACTATAGCGAACACTGAAAGAGAACCAAGTACACATAGGTGAAAAGGTTGGAATGGTTTAAAATATGATCAAAAACTAAATAAAACACATTATTGTTAGATATTAAATTGTACTTGAGTAAATGTAATTATTTACATTCCACCATGTCACTACACACAGCACAGTTAGTACTAGTGTAATGTTGTACAGTGATGTTGTGTTAATTAGACCCTGTGCAGAGTTCACACAGATCCAGTATGTGTGGGCAAGAGTATTTTTAGCTCATTAATCGTCAGTTCGCTGGTTTGAGGCTGTTAACCGTCTGTCTGCTCCACAGATGGATAAAAAGTCTGTTTCACTCCAGCTGGCAGCGAGGCGACTGAGCCGACATGTGGGAGAACCGTACTATCGGAGTCAGGGAATGAGGGGGAGGGTGGGTGATGGAGCAGGTGGGACAGAACGAAAGAATCAGGGTGGAAAATATGCTGATGGATGCAAGAGTGGGTATTTGCTTTCAGGAGTGGAGGGACACAGCAAAGTTCTAAGAAAAGACACATTTCTATGAATCTAGCAAAAACACAATAATGACGTTTGGCTTTGCAGAAGTTTAACAACGAAAAATACATTTTCTTTTTTTTCTTTTTTCTTTTTTCTTTTTTTTAATTTCTGTATCTGAAGAGCGCAAAAATGTTCCTGCTGAAAGTTGGATAGATAGATAGAGGAGTACTTGTGATAACCTCCGATCAAAGGGTCAGATTCTCATTACGGGAAGATTCAGTTGTCAGAGTGAGAAACAACTGAACTTTAGTTTCTTGTAATCAAGTTGAAGTTGAAGATGGGGCAGGAACTTTATAAATGTATGTTACATTGTCAGACTCTGAACCACTTTGTGTGTGAGGATCTCTGACCTTTTAGCTCACTGATAACTTGGTACTCTGAGTGATACTCTTTGTAATAATACATACAAACAGATTCACAGCACTTTTAAACAACTTTTAGAGTTATTCTAAACAGAAAAATAATTAATTATTAGTGAATAAATTCACCATTCTGCTACATTTATATCTGTCTTCATAAAAAAATCTGCAATAGCCCTAACATGTATAATCACGTGTTACATCTGTATGAGTATGTGATATTTAAAACAATCTATATCTATATCTCTATGTGCAGATCCGTTGGACTAAGACGGCGGGCGGAGCCTCGGACCGTCAGGGCGACGCGTCTCTGCACAACGAAACTCTGAAGATCGAGAACATCAGCCGCCACCAAGGTGGGCGCTACTACTGCAAGGCTGAGAACGGACTGGGATCCCCCGCCATCCGCTCTATACGAGTCGACGTCTACTGTAAGAATACACACATACATCGGAAAGCTACTGACAGCAGCTGGTTAGCTTAGCTTAGCATAAAAACTGGAAACAGAGGGGTCCTGAGATAGGACAGGCTTCAGATCAGGGGTCTCACTTCGGAAACTTCCTCAGTCTCCTCTGATCTCACTTCAGTGACATGCCTTTTCAAAAAGAAACCTGCGGATTTGAATTTAGCTATTAGACCATGTTAGCTCCTAACACAAAATGAGAATTACCATTAACAGTTCACTTTACTTCACATGCTTGCACCCTGCAATGCAACCTATGAAACCAGCGGTGGTCTGGGTGGAATACAGTTCCTAAATTAGCCACACGGCTGACCAAGTGAACGATAGTTAGTGGTTACCGCTCAGCAATCCTCCACTGGGAAACTCTGTTGTGCAAAGAGTTGAAGCTGATATATTGTGAATACAATCTGATCCAGTTTGACCAAAGTCACTGAATAAACTTATAAAGTTGTGCTTTTGTACCAGTGAGGTCCGGACATAGATGACTGTAGCAGCCCTCCTCACAATCACTCATAGACTAACTGGAAGCACTCCGTCAAAAGAGAGAAAGCGTTTGATTGGATGTAAAATTAGTACAAAATTAGTAGTGCAGGATGACATCATCACCAAGTTTTTATGGTTTATCAGGAAATGACAAACTCTAAAATACCATAAAGAGAGATGAGGAATGACATGCGGGAAAAAGCCACAGGTCGGATTCTAACCCTCGGCTTCTGCAGCAAGGACTGAGCCTTTGTACATGGGGCAGCTGCTCCACCAACTGAGCTTAACTCCGTCCGTCACCTTCATGTTTATTGATGAATGAAGAAACTTCCTCTTCCTTCACGTATGTCTGGAAAGTAACAAAAACAGGAGGAAACAATATGTGCAAGCTGTGATAGTTGTGTAACAGACATAATAACCTGGAGGATGTTTCACACTGGGATTACAGGGACCGAAGTGGTACCTGAATGCATCGAGGCTGAGAGCTTCCTTCAGGGCACGGAGGCTTTTATACAACATTTCCGCAGCAGGAAATCAGATACGCAAGTTCCCCGCTGCTGCACCCTGACCTGCAGCCCTGTACAGCAGGACTCACAGTGCATCATGGGATTGTACTGGCTTTTGGGTCCTGATGTGTTCAGTACGCAGGTTTCATGGCTCAGTGTGAAGTGGAATAGAACCCATTAGTCTCTCTGCTGGTGGCGGCTTCATAACTGGACTCATTAACGTGGCTGAGACCGATTGGTCGGTCGCAATCAGCTGATCAGGAAGCTCGCTGTGTTTCCAGCCAATTAAAAAGCCTTTGGCACCATAGTAATTACCCCCACTGCAGGAAGACTGACCCAACTGTTCGTAAAATATAAAATACTGTAAATTCAGACGCCGCAGGAGGAAACAGACAGGATTCTGCAGATCCTCCTCTTATCCCTTCATTGCTTTATCATTTTCTTTTCTTTCTACTTACTTACTTCTACCTCCTCCTCCTCCTCCTCCTCCTCCTCCTCCTCGTCCTCCTCTTCCTCCTCAGACCTGGATGACCCGGTGATAACAGTACATCAGAGTGTCGGTGAGGCGAAGGAGCAGTTCTACTTTGAGAGGACGGTGTTTCTTCGCTGTGTCGCCAACTCCAACCCACCCGTTCACTACACCTGGAGGCGAGGCCGGGATGCGCTGACACAGGGCTCCGACTCAGGGGTGGAGATCTACGAGCCGTTTTTTACGCAGGTGAAGAAACATGCCTCGTATTTTCATGTCATGAACTCCTGGTTTGTCTGCATCACATTGAAGATCATTGTAATGTAGCATCAAGTAAAACTTCATCCAACGTCTTCATTTAGAGTTCAAGTTCTGCTGAGGTAACACAAAGGTTCACAGTTTCGAGAGTTCTGTACTGTAACCGAAGCATGTGGAATGTACTGTAACTACTTTGTAACTACACTGCGGTCTACTTCACTTCACCTCAGAGTAAATCTTGTACTTTTTCCTCCGTTTCTCTGACAGCGATAGTTCCTTTACTAATGAAGATCTTTACACAAAACAGATGAATTTTTTAAACATATAAAATATTAATAAAGAAAAGCAGCGTGAAGATGCAGTGTAACAAAGTCAATAATTAGTAACCTCTCCTGTACATATGACGTGCTGATGTACTGCACACAGAGGCGACAGTCGGACTTATCTGTGCTCAGTAAACGAATAACAGTCCAACGTTACTGAATAACAACGTTATTTAACATAAATAACGTTGTCAGGAATTTTGTTAGTGGATATTATATAAACTAAACTAAATAAATAATAAACACACACGGTGTGACTTCAGCACTGAGGCTAAAAAGGATCGCAGCGAGCTGAGCTCAGGGCAAAGCTTTCGATGTAACAGTCAATGAACAGTCCAGTCCTCACCTGTGGCTTCGAGCTTCAGGTTGTGACTGAAAGAATGAGACCGTGGGTATGTCTGCAGGGTGCCTGACCGAGGGGATGAGGGGCACGGACACCTGGAGAGAGCTCAGACCCTGAAAGGAGCCGCTTGAGGTGATTCAGTGTCTGATCTTGATCCTCTTGGTTGCCTTCCTTTCTGGTTTCCTGACTTTGCTCTCACTTATTTGGATTTTCGTCTGATTCATTGGCACATGTGTGCTTTAACTCATTTGGTTTCGACCTGAGCAGGGCAGCTTTGTCCTCTTTTTAAAACACTACATGTTATGTTTGTTGTCATGAAAAAGTTTGCTAACGTCTTTCCAGAATCTGAAAGCGTTTGAATGTAAAAGTACACATTCATGTCAAACTAATAAGATTTAAACATTTATACGATAAGCAAAATATTCAATGAGATAGTTATTGTCATTTTACATAATCCATATGTTATTAAAGAAAACATATGGTCCCAGTTTAGGCTTTGGCACAAAACATCTTCAACCTCCTCTGTGCCAGAGTTTGAAACGTAAGACCACGACCCGAGCTGCTGTGTTTCACAAGTTGGGACGGCCTGACCCAGAACTCCTCTGGGTCAGGATCCCACAGGAGGAAAATGTTTCTTGAGAGAGAGACATCTGGACTACTCCGCTGAACCCCCTGCTGCCACAACCCGCTACGGCCCGCTACGACCCACTATCACCCGGCCTGGATAAAACGAAAATAAACGAATGGACTTTTAGCTGTTTAAATCAAATCAGAGGACAGGTGTTATGTAATCAGACATTTCCTCTTGTTCCTCTCCCCATTTTGTTTTTCAAAGCCATTCTCCAAACTGTCATCACAACGCTCATGAGACTTGATCTATTTTTCATTTTGGCATCATATCTTTTTATATCAAGCTGCACATAAAGTGGAGCTTTTAAATATTACATTCACATCTGTTCAGACCAGAAGTGTCAGGACAAAAGACATCATCATAACTTCTGCTTGTCTCTGAGACAAACAGTGGCGTGTCGCTCTCTCCGAGGAGTCTTCCCTTTCCTGATCCATCACATTTAGTTTATCTCAGTGTGAGTCCTCCGGGCGCCTCCAGGTGTTTGGTCTGCAGGAGGCCCGTCAGCTGTGGCCAAAAATAATTTAGTCTGATTTTCGTCCAGGTTATGTTTCCAAACCTCGATGGGTTTAAACAGTGACAGGTTTACTTACATTTTGTGTTCATATGTTCATACACGCCTCAGATTAATTATTAGCTTCACTATTAGCTTCATGAACAACGTGAAGAAGAGGAGGATGGACAAATAATGACAATCCCTTAAATGACTGTCTTCATTTGCAGTCAAGGTGAAAGAATGTAACTGAGTACATTTACTCTAAAATAAACAAACTAACTTTTCCTCTCATGCCTCCTCATAAACCCCACAGTTTATAAAAGTACAGCTGAAATGATTAGCTGATTGGCAGAAAATGAATTGGCAACTATTTTGTTGATCGCTATTAAAAGGAAGTTTTCATATAAAAACATTCCATGGTTCCAGCTTCACAGATGTGAGGATTTATGTTGACTAAAGGATCTGAATACTTCCTCCACTACGCCCTTACTTTGGCCATCCATTGTTTCAGACACATTTTAATACCAGGGCTCATCCAGAATTTAAATAGAGACATGTCCTTATCAAACCAAGATCCAATATGTTTAAGTTTCATAGAGTAGCATGTCTTTAAGGAGTTAAAGATATAGAATAGATATTTGTATATTTTGTACAAAACATGAGTGATGAGGCAAAACTCTAAACTTTAATGTTCAAACTTTAAACTATGACGCATCACAGAATTATTTAAAAAAAAACAAAGCAGTAAAGTCTGTCCAAAAGTTCAGCTTGCTGTCTTTTGTGATAGTTGTGGATGGTGCTTGTATGTTTCTCTGGTGGTAAAGCTGCCCACTCGTCCCTGCAAGAAGCCTTCAGGTCCCTTAAAGTCTTGGGTTTCTTACATTTAGACTGTGATGGCTCCTCCAGAACCTTCCCTTTTGTCTGCCGGTGGATCAGTGGTTGTAGCCTCATATCAGAGGGTTACTGATTCCTTTCTATGTGGAGTTTGCATCTTCCTCAGGAGGTAGAGCAGGTCGGCCACTAATCAGATGATTGGTGAACGATGATGATGATCAATCCCTGGCTCCTCCAGTCTGCATGTTGGAGTGTCCATGAGCAAGATACTGAAACCCCAAATCTCCCCTGAAGGCTGCGTGTGAATGTGTATGAATGGTTAGCTACTAAAACTGATGAGCAGTTGGCACCTTGCATGGCAGCTAATGCCATCAGTGTATGAATGTGTTTGAATGAATGAATGAGAAACGTAGTGTAAAAGCGTTTTGAGTGGCCGGAAGACTAGAAAGGAGCTATATAAGACTTACCATTCCTCCCACAGTCCAAAGACATGCAGGTCAGTTGTTAACTTTAAATTGTCCGTAGGTGTCTGTGATGAACTGCCAACTCCAGTCCGCCCAGTGTCACAGTGACCCTGATGAGGATAAGTGGTCATGGAAGATGGATTGATGCTGCATTCACCTCCATGCTTCACAGAGGTTCAGGGTTTAGGGATGGTGTATGTTTTCATGCTTGTGAATTTATTCATCATAACTCCAAATGCTTTTTGAGACTAGTTTCTGAATTTGACCCTGTAGCCCATTTTTGTTCAGTGCCCTTCAAACAGCCACATCACATGAAGGCTGTATTTCATGTGTTTGTGGTTTCTCTTTGCATCCTGACAAATTTTCAAGCCAGTAGTGGCTGAAATCTTTGTTGGTCTCCCTGACTGTGTCTTCTTATCAACAGAACCCACTTCCTTATGAACTTTTGAACACTACTGATTTAAACTTTCCTTTTTGTTTTATAGAGTTCAGCTTTATAAAGCTTCAGCTTTAATAACCATTTAAAACCAATATTTTATACATTTTGCTGTGGGTTTATGAGCGTGGCTGTAAATTTATCCAGAATGTGATCAATCTGTTGATGTGAGAAGATGATGTTGATGTTGTAGTGGCACACAACAGCTTGAGAGTTATTGTCCATTACTTGCTAAGTGTTTCCAGCATTCCAGAGTTGTCTGTTCTGTTTTAGAATAGAGGTGTTCTCAGCAGCAAGTGACCTGGTCAGCTTCCAACTGAATGATGTTTGGAGAGGATGTTGAGCAACCGAGATATCTGTGTCTTTATTTGGGAAGTTACCAGAACAAGTTGCCAAATGTGTCCACAGCCAGAATCAAATAGGGAGAGAGAGAGACAGGGAAAAGACAGGGCTTTTGGCCTCTGCAGAGCTGAAGGACACATGCATATCATATCATTTGCATCTTGCATTCTGTTGTACTACTTTAAAACTACTACTACTTTTAAATGACTTTGTTTTATAATAAACTTCTATTACCTATTATCTCCTTTGATCCTGTCTGGTTTAATCAAAATGTGATATTCAAAACTACTTCTTCAATTTCTAGAATAAAATTGTAATTTTTGAAGTTTTAAAAAATTTTTAGTTCAATAATGCAAGATGTTTTTATTTTTCTCTCTTCCAGAAACTATAAATACTCAGAGACTCGATCTCCAGCTTCTTTGCTTCTGTAAATTTGAACATTTATTATTAATCATAATAATATCTATTGTCGGCTGTGAGTTCAACAGGCTGAAAAAGCTGGGCTGTCTGCAGTTTAAGGCCTCCTCTTCCTCCTGAAAATAAAATATATCTGCAGATTTACAGATATGTTTTTATTTCTTAGATTTAATTTGGAGCAAAGAGAAGCCCGCCAATCAGGCGGCCAGTTAGCGGGCCATGTAATACCTCAGCAGAGATAACATTCACGCCAGATTTGAATGCTGTCAACTGTAATGCCTTTGGCACCGAGCTCAAGAACTCGTTAACCCCTCCCCCCTCGCTCCTCGTAGGCACTAATGAGGAACTTATCTCCTCCTCCTCTTCCTCCGCCAAAGAATTGGCCGCCATCTTTGCACAAACATCCCATTTAAATGTCATCTAATCTCATCTCATCTGTCCGTGAGGCGGAAGGCAGCGCCGAGGCTGCCAGAGGAGATAAGAGAGATTTGGCAGCGAGGTGGAGACGTGATGACGAGGAGGAGGAGGAATAAAAGAAGAAATAAGGGAGAAAGAGGAGGAGGAAGAGAAGGAGAAATGAGGGACAAGGAGGACAGGCTAGGACAGAAAATAGCTGTGATTGGCATGCAGACTGATTTTTCTCAATTTTCTCAAAAGTGAAAATCTGAATTTTAACGTTAACAAAACAAAAAAAGACTAAAAGTCAGTCCCAGATTTACTCTTGTCCGGCGGCTTCTTGCTCACTCACTCTCTCCTTTTCTCTTCTTAGCTTCCTCCGTCAGCGTCCTCTTCAGTCTCTTCTCCCCTGTCATTATGTCCATAGAGGCTGCTGAGCCTAGTTACATTGCCTACTTGCTCAGCTCCTGTTCTGGCACAACACTGGCTCTGTTCCCCCGTCAGTATTCCCCCATGCTGAGCTCACAGTTTGAGCAGCCCGGCTAACGAACCTTCCCTTTGGTCTGCCGGTGGATCAGTGTTTGTGGCCTCATATCAGAGGGTTACTGATTCCTTTCTACAGTATGTGGAGTTTGCATGTTCCTCAGGAGGTAGAACAGGTCGTCCACTAATCAGATGACCGGTGGTTAAACCCCCAGCTCCTCCAGTGTGTCCATGAGCAAGATACTGAACGCCAAATGTCTCCCGAAGGCTGTGCAATCGGTGTGTGAATGTGTATAAATGGTTAGCTCCTTGCACCAATGCCATCCGTGTAGCTAACATTAACTAGCAGCAGTTTACTTCACTGTCCATCGGGGAACTCTGTAAGTCACAGAGAGTTGAACTTCTTCAGAGTTGACGTTGTTTGTGTCCCAGTTAGACTGATGATAATCTGAGCTTGAGGCAAAACAGAAAATCTCTGAAACTTTCCTGAGTTTTTAAACACAGAGAAAAGATTTTTATTTTGAATCATCTACACATTCACCCTGTTATGAAACAGATATTAAGTACAGACTGTTTGTTCCAGGGTGAGACGAAAATCTTGAAGCTGAAGAATCTTCGTCCTCAGGATTATGCCCAATACACCTGCATCTCGTCCGTCAGGAACGTCTGCAGCATCGGAGACAAGAGCGCCCACTTCAGTCTGAACAACAGGACAGGTAACACACACACAGTCACAGTTATAACTTTTATACTAAAAAATGTCCAAACCCTCAAATTCAGTTCTACATTGTGGAGACCAGAGATTGTCCCCAGAAGGAGACGAGTCTCCACAATCTCATTAGCTCAACATACACATCTTCATTAAAGTTAAAAGTTACATTTAAAGAGTCAGTTCACACAAATTCTCCAAAAGAGCTGCTTACAACAAAAACATTAAGAAATATCAACAGCAACATTCATACAGACAACGTGTCTCTGTCACTACTGACAATCCACAGAACTTAATTTAAATACACTTTTGAATTAAAATCAATAAAACTACAACTCTTTTCCATTTTGATTTTTTTCCATTATTTTTCTTCTGTCATATGTTCACTGTTCTGTTCTGTTCATTTTTTTATCCCCTTTTTAACACTTTTTAAGGTCTAAAAGAAAAACTAATGAATGAAATGATACATAAAGTATCTTTTTTATTAGTAAAAGTATGAGCTAGAAAAAAAAGTTATTTAGTTTATATGTTTAATATGAAAATAAAAATGTTGATTTATACAAACCTGATTCTAAATAAGTCTGGACACTGTCAAATGTAAATGAGAACATTATAAGACCATTTTCATTTGCAACAAGGACTGAGCCTTTGTACAGGGGGTGGATGCACTACCAACTGAGCTAATTATACTTCAAGCTGCTCAACAGTCCAGTGGTATCGGTTGTGTTGAGCTTCATAATGCTCCACACATTTTCAAAGGGGGACAGTCTGGACTGCAGGCAGGTCAGTCTAGTACCTGGATCGTTTGACTACAAAGCCATACTGTTGGAACAATGTGCCTAGAAGTAAACATAAACAGGATGTCCCTGAAAAAGACGTTGTCTGGATGGCAGCATGTGTTGACTAGAACCGGAATGAACCTTTCAGTATTAATGGAGCAGGTTACCCATCATGCCATAGGCTCTACAAAAGTTTGACAACTCATTGTGTCTGTCTGTCTCTCTCTGAGCTCAGTCCAGAGAAGTCTGTGGTGTTTCTGGATGTTGATGTCTTTGTCTTTACATGGTGGAGTCACTTCATCTGTAGATGCAGTGATGAACTGTCAACAGTTTTCTAAAGTGCTCCTGAGCCCATGTAGTGATATCCTTTATACATTAGTGTGGGTTTTTAATGCAGTGCTGCCTGAAGGGTCAAAGGTAACAGACATTAATATTGGTTTGTGCAGAGATTTCTCTGGATTCTCTGAGTCTTTGAATCATATTCTGGATTGTAGCTGGTGAAATCCAGAAATTCCATTTAAATTGTTCGTTGACAAATCTGAAACCTTACCCCATCCATGTGGATATCTGAGCCTTTCAAGGACACCCCTTTCTTGTCCAATCGAGTTACTATCTGCTATAACTAATGAACCTGTTCACCCGTGGAAGCTTCAAACAGCTGTTTTTTTAGAATGTTTTTTAGAATCACGGTTGTCCAAACTCGTCCTTTAAAACTAAAAAGGACTCAGCACACTGCATGGCTCAGAGGATGGTAACATTGGTGGGTCGGTTGGTCCAGTGTGAAATCTGGAGTCTGGATCTGTCTCTCGTTATTTTGTACAGACATTCATGGCCCACAGAGGATGAACCAAACAGACTTTTCCTGTAGTTTTCAGCTATTCTATGAAATATCTCAGTATATAAAAATTATTCTGGATTGACGCCCATTTCACACCCAATCATGAAACTGGAATATTAAATATCATTCTGCTGAATTCAGTTTTTAAAGGATTTTAATAATGAATAATAATGAATACTGTTTGACTGTTTGATACTGTTGACAATTACGCAGCATCTAAACATTTTTGGAATTGTGCTTTTAATTTGGACTTAACATTTCTTCTGTTGCTCTCATACCAAACTTAAACTTTTCATCTCATCTTCCATCCATCCATCTTGATATGGAATGCTTTTATTTATTTAATTCTTCTTGTCAGTGTTACCTTTTAATCCATATGTACCTGTGTGTGTACCATTGGAGGAATGTAAATCAGAAATAAATCATCTTCCATTCAGAGCTCAAACTGCAGCTCTCTGACCTGTACAGTAGATCCTAGCGCCCCGCCCCAGGGGCTGATGGGATTTACATGATGTCAGCTTAACAGAGGTCGACTCAGCTATTTTTATCTCCCTCATTATTATTTCTGCATTTAGCTGCTTTTCTGCAGCTCATCGTGCGCAGCCCGTGGAGTCAGTGAGTTGCTCTGCAGCTTTTCACTTTGATGTAAATCTGAGGACAGGAAGCTTTTATACTGCAGATCACTATGGATTATTTACACAAGATGAGACATTTTAAAACCTTTCAAAATGTCAAAAATGTACATACATACATATATGTGTGTGTGTGTATGTGTGTGTGTGTGTGTGTGTGTGTGTGTGTGTGTGTGTGTGTGTGTTTATAATCCCATTGTCCACCTGCATATGAATTGACAAACATGAGACTAAGGTTTTAATCTTTTCCACAGAAAACTACATTCTGAGTTTTACCATAGATTTTACAATCTGAATGAAGTTTTTATATATTATATTTTATATTTTCCTTGTAAATTCATGATTTCATGTCAGGTTTGTTTTATCCATTACAGGTACTCAAAAAATCATCAAACAACTATTTAATTATTTCAGCTCAATAATATTTTTTTTATAAAATTGACAAATTGATGAACTGAAGTCCTGTGGAGACGATGTGCATGCTTCGCTATTCATTCAGTTTGTCAGTTTTTTATTTATTTTATAAATTTTTTAATGTTTTGTTACTTTGTTTTGTTTTTTTTTACTTTTCTTTTTATTCTGGATACAAAATCAGAATAAGTAATTGGATTAAAAAATAATAAATTACATTTTTACAGCACTTTGCAAAACAAAATAAAGTATTAGTTAAAGTTCATATAAATAATTGAATAAAAAACACATCAAAGATATAAGACTATAATAAGAACAACAACAATAGTAAAAGAAAACAGTAAAAATAATAATAAAAAAGATACATAGATAAAATATACAAAATTAAAGTAAAACTAGTAATAAAGCAGGACAGAATGAGAGTGAAGAAAGAATAACAACGATCCCCTTTTGTCTCCTTCCTCCCTTTCAGCTCAGCCTTCCATTAAGCTCCTCCTGGACGACCCCTTGGTGGTGAACCCGGGGGAGACGATCACTCTGGTGTGTGTGGTGTCAGGCGGAGACCCCCCTCCCACCCTGAAGTGGGTGAGGCTGGGAGGGGAGGAGCTCCCAAAGAGGAGTGTCGTCCACGGCGGGACACTGACCATTCCAGCCGTCACTGTGGACGACGGCGGGGCGTACAGCTGCACGGCATCCAACAACGTGGGCAATCCTGCCAAGAAGTCCACCACCATACTGGTCAGAGGTATGACATTTAAAACTCAAACCAGAATCCTAAAATGTAGTTTACCCTGTGGGGACCTGCTGAATGTTCCCACATGGGAGGTGAGTCCACATAAAGCATGTGTGCTAACAGGTTTCTGTCCACACAATGCGTTAATATAAAGACCCCTATGTATGATACTCATATTTAAGTGCTGAATGCATCAGATCTGTCTAAAATGAGCACTTTTTTCCTTATTTTTATTCCACTCACACGAGAGTTTTGTTCCTCTGGGATTCATTTTCTGTCTGACGATGGTCTGTCTGTTGAAAGGTGCTTTTCTCTGCTGTGTTTCTCTATGTAGAGTTCTGACAGTGTACAGGTGAGTCCTCAGCTTTAGTCTCCGCAGGTACAAAGGCATTCATGTTTCTACTTGTTGTTTTGAATGTACAAGCTGCTGCAGAATAAACCAGAATAGATCTGACGCAGTGTTTATCTGCCTCTGTGCAGAGACGTTAAACTCTCAGATTATTTCAGTCTTTATAAATCAAATCCTCGTTTTCTGCAGCGTCATGATGAGGCGTCCTGAACACCATCTGCACTTTGTGAAGTTTTAACCCGCAGGATTTATAAAAAGAGAAGTCAAAAAGAAAGATGCAAACAGTTTGTCAAGTTTTCCCGAGGATTAAATCAACATCGTGTAACTTTTCTCTCAAACTACCACGTTAAATCCTGTTGATGCTACAGTGACTTGTAATCAAGTCTGCCTCAACTCTCTGAGTTTCCTTATGGACAGTGAAGGAAACTGCTGCCAACTGTAATTGCTGTTAGCTCAATTTGTTAGCCGGGCTGCCCGTACTATGAGCTCAGAGCACCGGGGTAGTGTTTGTACCACAGGAGTTTTGGACCACTGGGAAGAAGAAGAGGTTTTCATGGGGATGCTGACAAGGAGCGTAGCCTGTGTCATGCCAGAACCGGAGCTGGGTAATCCGGCAAAGTAACCGGGCTCAGCAGCCTCTATGGACATAATGACAGAGGAGAAGAAACTGAAGAGGAGTTGACGGAGGAAGCTAAAAAGAGAAAAGGAGAGAGTGAGCGAGCAAGAAGCCGCCGGACGAGAGTAAATGTGGGACTGACTTTTAGTGGTTGGTGAGAGCTTGGTGAAATAAAAGGCTGAAAGACATGTCATGGTGGAAACACACACTCTCTCTCTCCGTGTGTCAACCCTATGATGAAGTGGCGACTTGTCCATGGCCGATCCCGCCTCTCGCCCAATGTCAGCTGGGATTAGCTGCAGCCCTCGTAACCTTGATGAGGATAAGCAGTTATGGAAATGAACACTAACTAAATACTTTGAGTGAAATATTGCTGTAATTTTATCTGTCTTTTCTGTAAATCCCCTGTCCCGTTCAGAGGCATGAGAAACTGGAGACTATCCCAGCATGCACTCCGTGCACAGGTCTTTTGACATGAGAGGAGATGGAGCCAATCAGGAGGCTTTATAACTGTACAGCAGAGATAAGCTGTAGAGCCTCTGACAGAGACGACAGCATCAAACCAATGAGACAGACAGCATGCTCTGTGAGACCTCAGACAAATCCCATTAAAGGAGTTTTTCTTTTTTAATCAATGCAGCAGAAACAGAGATATATTTTTATTACACACGTTTCTTCCATGTCAAAACCTACTGCCTTCATGACCCACAATGCAACTCGTGTGTGTGCTGTGTATGCTAGCAGCAGGTAATGTAGCCTGCAGCAATCAATCCCAACATCTGAAAGTAACTAGCCAGAAATGTAAGGTTTGTCCAGAGAGGCGCTGAAGGAAAGATCATAGAGTCATTAAAACCAAGAGGTTCCATCAAGAATGGGATCATGACATTTCTTTACAGTCCGAAGAATAACAACATAGTTGCTGAAGTAGTTCCAGCATAACTTAAAAACTACAAACGAGATGAAACATGTTCATCCGAGGTGTTGCTGAGCCAGGCTAGCTGTTTCCATCAACTTCCAGTCTTTATGCTAAGCTAACCACATCTTGAATCCAGCTGTGCAGTGAACACTACAGATAAGTTAGGCCATCCTTTTCATAATACAGCGTGTGTGTGTATGTGTGTGTGTTTCCTTCTTCTGTCCGCTGTGTTTTATTCAACATCATGACTCACGTCTGTGTGTGGACCAGCTGCCTGGTCGAGAGACTACTGACTAAGATGACAGAGAGAGAGAGAGGTGCATGATGGGAGTTTAATAAGTAAGGAGGAGGGAGTCGAGCTGACAAGCTGCAGGGTCAGCGGATAACACACTCAGGACAGGCGAGGTGTCCGGGGGGTTGAAGAGGAGCAAGAGGAGGTGGTGGAGGAGGAGGAGGAGGAGAAAAGCAGGAATAAAGTAAAATGAGGATGAGGGGGTGATGAAGAGTGATGTGTGTGTCTTTGTTTCACATTGAGCAAGTTATGATTAGACGGCATTCAGATGAGATTAAATCCAATTAGGATTATATGAGGCTAAATCAAATCAAGGTTAAGTTAAACTTTAGTTAAATTAAATGAAGATTATATTAGACTGAATTAATTTCCCCATATTTACAGGTATAGATTATATTATTTAATATAGGTTTGATTGAATTACTTTACATTTCAATTAGATTAAATTAAATTCAAATCAGATCTAATCCAGTTCAGATTATATTATCATACTCTCGAGTTGATAAAAGAGGCTGTTGTTCAGCTTTCCACAGATATGAAGTGTCATCAGTGTTCAGTGTAAACATGTTGAACACGTTTGTACAACACAGTGTTAAATACGTCAGCTTGTTCAGTGGCTTCCATACAAGGGACCAGTTTTAGACAGTCTGTGGGGGACATCTTGGAGACTAAGTCCAGTTTTAGTCTGTGGGGGACGTCACAGAGACTACGTCCAGTTTTAGACAGTCTGTGTGGGACGTCATGTTACTGTCTATGATACACCCTGCTCTCTTTATACTACGTCACATAAATTCAACAACAAAACATTGTGCCAGATGGATCAGACGGGCACCTACAGCGTCAGGACTGCTGACCAAGCTGCTGTGTTTGAGTTACAAGTGTTTGGTGTGGTTTGTTTTTAATTAAAAAAAACATTAAATCATCTGACCAAAGTTTGTTTCCCAAAAAAATATGTTAGATAATTAAATTATTCTCACGTAAACATTTTTAGGACATGTATGAAGAGGATGGAATGTGTGCTTCTTTGAATAAATATATAAACGTCTGTGCAGATTTATGTAGAGAATGGTGTTATGGATAGCACAGGTCACTTTACTGGACCTTTGAGCCACCCATAAAGACTGTTCTTTGTTACAGTGTGTGTGTGTGTGTGTGTGCGTGTGCGTGTGTGTGTGTGTGTGTGTGTGTGTGTGTGTGTGTGTACGTGCAGTGACTTTCATGTGTGAGTGTCTACATTCACCTCTAGTTATGCAACAGACCTTTAACTGACGCAGTGAGACACTCACACAGGGTTTTGTTCTGAGGCGTTCTTCCTTTAATCTTAATGAACAAGGACAATCAGCTGCTCGCCTCACGAACTGAAGCTATTTATATCCTCAGACCCCCAACACACACAGATCTGAGATTTGAACTAAAATCTTCTTCTGGTGTGTTTGCAGTCGAGGAGGACTTGTTTCTGGCTGAATTATGTTGGTGATATCGTGCCCATTTGACCGACACAACTACCATTGAACATTATCATCTCTTTGTCTGTTGATTTAAATATTTATAACTTTAAAATATTAAAATAAAATATCAGATGTCATCATCAATCCTGTTGATGCTACACTGACTTGTAATCAGGTGAATGGTGTCTCTGTCATTCGTACGTCTGTTCTCAAACTATGTAACTTTGGACTCCGGGTTGGGAGAAGTACATAATGCCAACTGTAGCTGCTGCTAGCTAATGTTAGCTCAGTTTGTTAGCTTGGCTGACTGGACTGTGAGCTCAGAGCACCGGGGAGTGTTAGTGTCTGTACCACAGAAGTTTTGGACCACCGGGAAGAAGAGGAGGTTTATAGGCCGAGCCAGTGTCATGCCAGAACCGGAGCTAGGCAAGTGGGCAATGTTAGTAGGCTCAGCAGCCTCTATGGACATAATGACAGAGAGTATAGACTGAAGTGGACATTGATGGAGGAAGTTAAGAAGAGAAAAGGAGAGAGTGAGCGAGCAAGAAGCCGCTGGACCAGAGTAAATGTGGGACTGACTTTTAGTGGTTAGTGAGAGCTTGGTGAAATAAAAGGCTGAAAGACAGACGCCGAGCTGGGCTGACTGCTGTTGGACTAGTCAGTAATATTAGCTGCTGCTATGTCTGCTGTTGTTGGCCTTGTTGATGTTTGTCTGTTAGCAAAGTTGTCGACTCGCAAGTTTTTGATCATAAGTAATGTTATCAGAACAAATACTCGAGTACAGCTGTGCATATTTATGACAGAGGGATCTAACTCTGAAACTGGGAGCAACAAATACTGATTTATATAAGATGTTGATTTAAACTTGATTTTACCTTCCAGCTGGGTTTAGTTAATTTCGTTTCCTCTTTCCTGATTAGATTTTTCACCTTCAACACAAACATGAATCTTTTTGAAAATAAAATTTGTCTTCCTGTCCATCTTTCTCCCGCAGGCCTTCGTAAAGGTCGGTTCTGGATCACGCCCGACCCATACCACAACGACGACAACATCCAGATAGGCCGGGAGGTGAAGATCAGCTGCCAGGTGGAGGCCACGCCGCCGGAGGAGCTGCAGTTCAGCTGGTTGAAGAACGGTCGGCCGCTGAGGAGCTCCGAGCGGATGGTCATCACCCACACCGACACAGATGTTTCACCAGGGACCACCAACCTCGACATCATCGACCTCAAGTTCACCGACTTCGGCACGTACACGTGTGTCGCGTCGCTGAGAAACGGAGGAACCCCGGAGATCAGCATCGACGTCAACATCTCATCCACCACAGGTGAGTCATGCTGGAGGTGGGCTTTGACATACAGGGCCCTTTATTTGAGAAAGATATTCAGATATTTTACTGCAGTGTGGAAATACTCTGAAACAAGTAAAAGTACTGCATGATGATGGCCAGTGAGAAGGTTTCATATTTCTATAGATGTTGTCTCCTTCACTTCCTGAAAAACAATGGGAAACCTCTTCTTCCTCTTTTCTTCTTCATTTGTTTTCGCAGCCCTTGAACTCTTTTCTAAACTGCACTCGCTTTCTGCAGAGAGAAAAGAAGCAGAACTTTTCCTTCAGACAGACGTCATGCAGATGAGCGTCTGCTGGCGGCAGCTGACTTCATGTTTGTTTGTGACCTTGGCAGACGGGAGGAAACATTGAGAGAGCCTGAGAGGAGAAAGGAAGGGAGGAAAGGATGGAGCATTTCAATCAAAGCATCACTGCAGTCTCAGTTTGAACGCCTGCTGATGGATGTTTTGTGTTAAAACAGAAGGTCGCGCTCGGGTCGCTACTGCATTCCCATAAGGAAAATAAATACTAAAACAGTCCAGCAGCCTCCCCCTTCCTCCCCCTTCCTCTCTTCAAACAGCATCTCTCTCTCAGTGTGTTTTGAAATGAAGGACAAACTTCATGGAAGAAAAATTTTTCTTGTCTCACCTGCTTTTTTCTTTCCAAAAAATTGCAGGATGATGTTATTATTTTTTGAAATATGGATACTGTTAATGTTGTTTGTCTCAAACATGGCATGAAAGAATCGAAAAAACAAGTTGATTTTCGAGAATTGTCATCATCTCTTTCTGCAGTTCCTCCCGAGCTCACTGTCCCAAGGGGGCGCTCTCACCTCATCGCTCAGGAGGGCGACACCGTGGACCTGCAGTGTCTGGTCTCAGGAAAACCCAAACCTATCATCCTGTGGTCACGGGTGGAGGAGAGCAGTGGCGCAGCGGCAGCGGTGGTGGCGCCGTCTCTGATGCCGGACGGCTCAGTCGAGATGGAGAGCTATGACGGTGTCCTGAGGATCAACAACGTGACGAGAGAGATGAGCGGGACGTACCGATGCCAGACAAGCCAGTACAACGGCTTCAACGTGAAACCCAGAGAGGCGTTGATCCAGCTGGTGGTGCAGTGTGAGTAACACACACACACACACACACAGAGGGTTTAATGATGTCATCCAGACTGATCGTTTATCTGTTAGATTCATTTGATTGTGACACTGATTTTTTTTATAAATGAAAAAAACAGTTAACGTTTAGAAACCGACAGACGATCCAACTGAAACTGATCCAGCTCCGGTTCTGGCACGACACTGGCTCCGCTCCTTGTCAACATTCCCTGCTGCCCGAGAGTCCAGTTCTTTTTTTTTATACTGCTGTGAAAAAGTCTCTTTAAACGTCCTGCAGCATGTTTGCTGTTTTCACTGTAAAACAATGCAAAGCAGATTAAAGTGAGGGCAGATTACAGGTGGATTACTTTGAAATAAGTAAGACAACATTTAAGTCACACATGACACAGATTTAACTTCCAACTGTAGTTAAGCAAAGAAACCTTGGTAATCCAAAGGAAAAGCTGCTCACTAAAAAACTGCACAGCAACAAAAAGAATGCAGAAATCAGCAGAAAAAAAGTTCAACATGAACTGAAACTGACACTGGAGCATGTTAGAGCTTCTAAAACAAAGTGTATTAACAAAATACAATTATTTCTCTACGGTTTGTGTCCTGCTTAGTTTTAATGACTTTTTACAAATATGCTAATCACGTCCACATGAAGCTCCAAGAGAACGCTTATGAGCAACATGTCAGATGAGCTGTGCTGAGTTTTTTTCTGTGGTTTGATGATAATCCCTCACAGTGTTGGTTTTTTAACTGGATTACAGGGATGACAGTAATGTGCGGAGGTGACGTCTCCACAATCCCTCTGATGAACATCCTCCACTGGGGTTTTACCAACGTGACCCGACTGAAAATGATTTCATGATTTATTCATCCTACAGATGACTGTAGGTAACATGGATTACAGGGATGTCTGTACTCACAAAACACAATCACAGCATTCGTATAGAAACATGTAATGGGTTGCACCAACTGGTCCTGTGGAGTCTGTCCTTGAGTGTCTTTGTTAAGACCAGTCTTTAGAATTGGTCTTTACACCTGTTGCACCAACAAAACCTAAGCCTATTTTTAATGGATGCACATCCATGTGAATTTTCATGCAACTGTTAACAATCTCCCGCTGTCTTGCTGATTTGTAACTCACCATTTCTAATTTGCAGCAACCTTATGCCTCCTCCTGACTCATAAGATTCACATCTAGTCTAAACAAGGAGAAGGCTTAAGCCTCAATAGTGTGACCGAAGTGTCTATTAGATTGGACGCCAAGTTACGACAGACTTATCTTAAGACCAGGTTTAGATCTGCAAAGTCCTGGCCCCAGTAGACACTGTAGTGACTTTTCTTCAAAGTAGTGAACAGTCGCAAGAAGGAAACAGAAGTCCTTTTTAACATAGATTACAGGGATAGCAGTGACGTTGAAGTAGATAGGGAATAAAAATGAAAACACTGACAGCAGCTGGTGAAATGGGTTATGGTCCCAAAATTGATGTTTAGGTAATGTTAAGGCAAGCAAACAGAAGTCAGAAGAGTTTTCTACAAACACCAATGATTCTGTGGTCTTCACGACCATGAGCCTGTCTGACGTCATGTTGTGCCTTTGAAGTATAAAGAGCGAGAAAATCCACATATGGAGGAGGTTGGAATGAATGGACGGTTCTGTCAAATTCAGAAAGTTGGAGTCCCATATGAAGCCGAAAGTCAACGTCTTTTTAAATTGTTAAACCAAACCATCTCTCTCTAAACCCAACCAAACTACAACTGCATAAACTGAAGTGTTTCTCTGTGAACTGGACATTGCATGTTAAACATTGCTAACTTGACCGTGGAGCCCTCCATGCGCATAACTAGTGGGAGCATCCTAGTATGAGGTGGTTATAGATAAAAAAACAAAGATGTTTGAATTACATTCATGATGTTCACTGTGTATTTTTTTCCAAAGCTACCAGACTGTCTGCGAGGGAAAAGTTTCCTTTTCTGAACAGAGAGAAACATAAAGGCTGATTTCAGTAGCTGTATGCTATACCCCGTGGTTGTTGTCAGTTATTACAGGGACGTCGCTAAGGTGTTTAGATTTGACCATCCCCACAAACCCAGAAAACATGTTCAACAGGCGTATTTTTGTCAACAAAGTTTCACATTAAATAGGTTTGATCGAAACTGAGGTAAAAAAGTTTCTTCTCTCTCAAGGTGTTGCATTCTTTTTCTCGTAACAGAAAATGAAAACACTTTTTTCTGAATAGGTTTTGACGTAGCGAACATTGAATGAGGAAACAGCTTAACAGTCATGTGATGACTGATAAGTAATAACTGAAAAGTTTCCTTCAAAACAAACAGAGGAATCTAAACATTTAAACATTTGATTTAGCTAAATCTGATTCAGTAGATGAATTCTTAAACATCGTCAGTATAATAAAAAAGAAAATAAAACTATTGGTCATTTGTTGAAGTTCCCTCAGGGGCTTCTGGGGATAATTTAATATACTGAATTTAATTATCATGTAAATGAACTTATTCGTCATTTGGTCCTGAAGTGTTCACAGACTTTTATACAAAAGTTATCAGGATAAAAAGAGTACTGTAGAAAAGAGCTCATTAAACCAGCTGGAACACCAGCCTCAACAGTCCATTGTGGGAATTAAACAGCAGTGTCAGAAATGTTCATTGTCCAATCAGAGAGCTTGGCTGAAGGTTAACATCAAGCAAAGGCGTCCAGCTGACCTTTAGATGTTCCTGGACCGAGTCCCTGACAGAAGGAAGGTCCTGGAAACATTTCTGGGGGGGTCAAGATGAACCACAAGACCTTTATCTGTGTAAGCCACATATGTCAAACGCAAGGCCTGCGGGCCAAATGTGGCCCGCCACGTCATTTTATGTGGCCGAGAGAGCTTTAAAGTTGTATGATTGTCTTAAAATAAGTCTATGCTGCGTGCAAAGCGTGCATTGACCATAAACTACATTTCCCATAATGTATGTCCATTATGTTACCCGCTTCGCGCCACTATATCGCAGTGTTTCCACATCAGTACAGCGATTTTCCCAACAAGCATTATTGAGAAATATTTTCAAGCAATCCCAAAATGTCCCGGAAGAGGAAAGTTGACGCAGATGGTCTGCAGTTTCAAAAAAGATGGGAAGGCGAATACATGTTTGAGCTTCAAGGGGAAAAAAAACAGTATGTCTTTTGTGTGTTTGTGTGAGTCACGTTGGCATTTTGACACCAAACACGGAGCTAAGTATGCCAAAGTTAGCCTCCAAGAAAAACAACAGATTGCCCAAGAATTGAAAGGCAAACTGCGATCGCAGCAGAATATGTTCACAAAAGCCACCGCTAAAATCGACGTGGCAGTAAAAGCCAGCTTTGTTGTGGCTGAAGAAATCGCCTGAGCTTCAAAGTCTTTTTCAGATGGTGCGTTTTTAAAGCATGATGATTATGATAGCAGAGCAACAATTTACTTTTTTTACTTTACTTTTTTATATCTATGCAAATATTTGGAACTTGAATAAGTAAGACATTCAGAGACATTTTTAAGGAGGATTTTAAGGAGTTACATTTATTTTACGCTACATTTAGCTACATTTATACTATTTTACAGGCTCTTTGAGGGCAACTATTATGCTAATGTGGCCTTCTGTGAAAATGAGTTTGACACCCCTGGTGTAAGCTCTGTCGACTATTTGAACTGGATTGAATGATGAACATGTTTTCATGAAAACATGCAGATTTATTTCAGCAAACAGTTTCAACTGATTTTCACTCTGAAATGACGAAGTGTGTTGACAGACAGACAGTCAGTGCAGCATCGACATGAATTAATGTCTGTTGTCTTTTTATGAGAGAATGTTGATTTAATGATAACTCAAACATTCATCCACATTTTATAGTTTCATCAATTTCTAAATAATCAAATTACACAACGAACACACAAAACGCATGTGAAACACGTGAAAAAAAAGTGTTAAATAAGATTGTAAGGGAAGAGTTACCTGGGCTCCAGTGCTGCTCAGAAGCTTATCTGAGCTGGAATTCTGATCTCCCAAGGAGGTAAGTCCATCACCCACTCAGTAAGACCAGGATGTAGTTGCATGTCCCTGCGTATCTGCACATGTGCATATGGCTGTACTCAAGGTCTGCAATTTAACCCAATAGTCTTTCTGTTGTTACAAATCCGGTGTACATAACATTCTTAGATTCTCAGAACACAAAATCTAGAACTTTGGACTGAATGAACAGTGAATGAACATATACATTACATTATCTGTCAAGTATTACATAATCAGTTTTGGAAAAAAAAAACCTCCTGAAAATGTAATAAATTCCCAATAATGTAATAAGGTATTACATTATCGGTAAAAATATTATTACATTATCAGTCAGGATATTTTATTACACTATTGGTACATTACATTAAAGGCACATTTTCGATAGAGTTAAGTGCAAATTTTATTACATTTTCAGGCGTTATTACATTATAGGGTGCTACAAAGATCAGCTTCATTGATTCACACTGGGGAAATTCACTTGTTGCAGTGGATCATAATATACAAAGTGGATAATAAAATACTCATAAATAAGGTCGCTCCGGAGCTGGGAAATGAAGCTAATGCGGAAGTGCTAATTTTAATTCCTCAAACGTCCACTTGAGTCTGGCTCCAGAAGTGAGTCAGTCTCCATAAGTCCCCATGTTCAAATGTCCAACTTCACAGCAGAAATAAACATGTTTACAGCCTGGTCAAAAAACACTTTTGGTCTTGTGATATTCAGGCTTGAAGTTGCGCATAATTACAGTGTGACTGCTTGATTGACAGGTAGATGCCTTACAGATGGCTTATTTGAGCTCCCAGGCGTCATTCAGCCTGGGTTCACAGATGATCGACGTCCTTGTCGATATTTAGATTAACAGGGAGAAGCCGTACATCCAACATGGTGGTATTCAGCATCGGATATTTTTGGCTTCAAAACAGCTCACAAGTTGAAAGCCGTCCAGAGTTACCAGAGAGTCCAAAGTGAGTTCATTCAGCCACGTCTCTGTGGTGCTACACTCTCCATACTCCCTCTGTGGCCTCCGTTAGTGCCGTTAGCTCCTCCATCTTACTGGGAAGAGCTCTTACAGATGGTACTGATGGTTTGTACTTGTTTGTCTTAGATCTAGCTCTGCATCCTGGTCTCCTTCTCCTCACTCCAACAGGGATCTCTGGACTTTCTACAGAGTATTTTTTGAACGGGTCACCGGATCTATCGTGAAGTATTACAGAAAAAAGGCAAATCATTGATCTCCATAGTTCCATATTAGTGTAGAAAAGTGTTCAGAGCTACTGTAATTGGCTGCCAACCATGCTGGGCTTTAGTAATACATCCAAGCTGATGATATTAAGTATAGTGTGTGTTTTTTGGACAGGAATTTCATAAATGCTTTTTTGAGGCTTTTCTGAATTGAGACATTTCTTAAGTCCTGCTTTTGAAATATTAGATCATAACGATTAAATCAGTTTCACAGGATCTTAAAAATAGAGGTGCACTACTGTCATTTTTAAATCATTTTGAATTTGTCCTCAAATAAAAATAGTTTTTAGCTGTTAAAGATGTATTTCACAGTGACCTGAGATTCTGTCATGCTGTCCTGCTCTGACCTCTCAGTCTGAATTAATCTGTCGCTCTCCGTCAGCGAGACTCAGAGAGGTCAGAGGTTGTTTGCCTGCAGCTGTTGATCTCTGTTTGACAGCGGGATGTTGATCTCTGAAGTGACACCTGCAAAGTGGCTGAAATCCTCAGAGGAACTCAAATTTCTGGTGGCTTAACTTAAATGTCATTCTTTGCGGTATTGATTCATTATTCCTTTCTCTCTCCAACAGTCCCGCCCAACGTGGAGCCGGTGTACACTGAGATCCGTCAGGCTCTCGGCCGGGCGTTCAGCCTCACCTGCCGCCTGCTGCGAGCTCACCCAGCCCGCCTGCTGCGATACGAGTGGAAGCTGGGGTCTCGCCTCCTAACTGTCGGACAGTTCAACGACCAGCGCGACGACACCAACTACCTAGTCAGAGCCCTGAACCGAGAGGGCTACGGCGAGTACACATGTGACATCACCAACGAGGCTGGGGCAGGGCGCTGCACCTTCCTGGTCACAGGTGAGTCAGCCTGACAAGGACATGACGGGTGTCCTTGTTCTGAACCACACAGTTTATCAATGGTTACCTCCAACGACTGACTTGGACCTCTTTCAAATGATTTTAAACCTGACTCGGACTTCTCTGGAATGACTTGAGATGACTAGTTTTGACTAGAACCTGTCTTGAATGACTTGAGAAACAAGAGTGGACTTAAATGACTGGACACTAGATTTTGACGTTATATCTCAAGTAAGATGGGGCGGTGTTTAGCTCAGTAGATAGAGCAGCCGCCCCATGTACGAAGGCTCAGTCCTTGCCAGTGGAAGCCCACGTTTCGAATCTGATCTGTGGCTCTTTCCCGCATGTAATACCCCATCTCTCACTCTTCAGCTATCTCTGTCAAAATAAAGCTTGAAAAGGCCAAAAATAATCTAAAAAAAAAGTCTCAAGTAAGTTGTCTCAGATTTCTGATGGCTTGATTTGGACTTGTCTTGAATGACTTGAACCTTTTTTTGGACTTTGCTTATCTCGAACAAGACTTTGAATTTGTCCTAACTTTATTGAGACACAGTTACAGCTTGTCTCGAGTTACTTCAGACTTGACACAGACTCTTGAAACCAGATTTGCCTTTATTGTTTGAACAGTCTCCCAGTAACAGTTTCCCAGTTAACATCTATCCTGATCACCTCCTTCAGCTGCTGATTAGGTTTTGTTAACAGGCCTGGGGTCGGATGGGAAGTCTTAGCTGTTCTAAAACTGTTGGCATCTCGAGGACGAGAACATGATGAGTAATTAGAGTTGATCTCATCTTTAAATCCTGTGCTGGCAGACACGAGCAGAGGATCACTGAGTTTCCTCAAGGGACTTTGAAGTATCATGAATAATGTGCAGCGCTTCAAGAATTGCTCACATCTGAACTGACAACAAACACTTTACTCTCTGCTGAGGATTTGAAACTTCTGCCTTTAATACCTTTAAGTTCAGGTCTTCAAGGCTAAACGATAACTGTGAATGAAGCTTTATCTTTTACTTTGTTGATTTCTGACATTCTCTCTGCTTCATTTAAAGGAATATGGCACTGTTTTCTCTCTAGCCTAAATCAGAATTGTGACGTTTTGCCCCCATTTTCAGTGTAATCCCACTGTGGTAAATATGGACAGCTGTACACATGTATTTGTTCTGATTACATTACTTATGATCAATAACTAGCAAGGCGACAACTTTGCTAACAGCCAAACATCAACAACAGCAGACATAGCAGCAGCTAATATTACTGACTAGTCCAACAGCAGTCAACCCAGCTCGGCGTCTGTCTTTCAGCCTTTTATTTCACCAAGCTCTCACCAACCACTAAAAGTCAGTCCCACATTTACTTTTCTCTTCTTAGCTTCCTCCATTAAAGTCCTCTTCAGTCTCTTCTCCTCTGTGGTTATGTCATTGAGGCTACTGAGCCTGGTTATATTGCCCGCTCACCCAGCTCCGATTATGGAGCTAAAAGTTGGCACTAAAAGTTGTCTAACTATGAACCTGCAGTCTGCAGGGAGTCTTTGCTCTTAAGGAAGTAGGAATAACTAAGTCTGCTGTCTGACTCTGGAGCCAGCCTCCGAGCAATTTCTTTGGTAAATCTTTGGCAAACGAGCTGCAGTTCAGCGTTTATATTGTGGAGTCATCACTGAATCTTGAGACTGCTGCTCCATGGACACAGAACGTCACACAGAAAGTGTCGACTGAGTTGACTCTCGATCTCTGTCCTCTTCTGATGAAAGCCCCCCTGCAGAGACGCCTTGTCAGCGCTGTGAGTCTCTTCCTCCAAACCCGACGGCTGTGTTAATCCTCTTATCACACCGGCCGCTGAGCAGCAGCGCGTTCTGCCGGCAGCAGCAGAAAGAAGTTAAAGAGAAGAAGTTGTAAGCTCAGGATGGAGAGTTGATAGAAAATGACAGTGATTATGTCGGGCTTCAGTCATTACCGAGGTGAAGTTTGTATTGGTAATCAGGTGTGAACATGCTGGTGGCATTTTAAACCTTACTCATCCTGCAGTAGTCAATGAGACAGCGTCAGATCTTCAGAATAAAACTGACAGAAACTGAGAGATGAAACTGCAACATGCCGACTTGCCAGACTGTTCATCACACCTTACTCAAAGCAGTAGAAAAAATTCCTGTTTCCATCAGCCTGACTTCAGATCACAGCAATATTCATAATGAGTAATGGCATTTCTGTTCTGCTCTGTTCACTCCTCCTTGTTTTTCTCTTGTCTTTCACCTGGAATAAACACTCTATTATTATTATTATTGTTATTATTGTTATTATTATTATTATTGATAGTTATAGTAATAATAATAATAATAATAATAATAATAATAATAACTTTATTTATACAGCAGCGGACCCAACAGAAGGCCACACAGGTTAAGATCCAGAAAAGTCTGTCTGTTTGGTTTGTTTAACTCTAGTTTTGTCCAATGTTCTCTGTGGCATTGGTTCTGGTTTTGTCCAGTATTTCATCTCATATTCCCTGGTGTTTTGGCTCTGGTTTGGACTAGTATTCTCTGGTGATATAGCTCTTGTTTGGTCCAATCTTTGGTCCAGTATTCTCTGGTATTTTGGCTCTGGTTTGGTCCAACATTTGGTCCAATACTTTCTGGTGTTTTGACTCTCGTTTGGTCCAGTATTGTCTGGTGTTTTGGCTATTGTTTGGTCCAATATTTGGACTAGTATTCTCTGGTGTTATAGCTCTGGTTTGATCCAAACCTTGCTCCGATACTATCTGGTCTTTTGGCTCTGGTTTGGTCCAACATTTGGTCTAATATTCTCTGGTGTTTTGGATCTGGTTTGGTCCAATATTTGGTCCAGTATTCTCTGCTTCCCTGCTTCTCAGTTGTCATCGGGTGAAGTATGAAGTAACTGTGAAGATGTCTTACTCCAACCCGTAACTAGAAAAAAATTAGGCGCTTTGTCAGCGTTTGTAGCGCTGAGTCAGCCAATCAGGACTCAGCTGTGTGTTATCAGGTCGTCCATGTGGGAGGCTTCGTCCAGTCATGTGAGTTCTTCTTCTTCAGTGGTTTAATCCTCCAACCTGCAGGTCAGCAGGAATACACACACAGAAACACACTGACACAGTAGAGTGTGTGTGTGTGTGTGTGTGTGTGTGTGTGTGTAAATGTGAGTGTTTCCTGTCATTATAAGTCGAGCTTCATAATCCTGCTGCTTCTGAGATTAACACTCACTCTGAGTCTTCTTCTGTCTTTTTGCTCTTCCATCATTCTTCTTTTCTTCCATTGGACTGTGACATTTAAATTGTCACTTTGTTGCCATGACGACTAGAAATTAATCATGTTCATTTGAAGCGGGAAATCTTGCCTCCAATCACTGTGACTGTTAACAAATAAACCAGAATATTTATTTGTCAGTGAATGAAATTAGATGAATTAAAGAGTCCTCTTTGAAGACAAGACCTAGACCTATATCGAGTCTACAACACTGCCTTACTGACTGGGACGGCTGAGACCACCACTCACCCAAAAAGGTCTGGAAAATATTAAGCAGCCTCTATAGTCTACAACACTGACTTGACATGATGACAGGAAACACATCACACAGGGTGAATGAGACTTTTACTTCCCTGTTGAAACATCGTTCATGCTTTGTTGTCATGAAACAGAAAAGAGAACTGATCCCCATGTGACCTCTGACCTCCATGTCTCCTCAGGGAAGGCCTATGCTCCGGAGTTTTACTACGACACGTACAGCGCTGTGTGGCAGAAGCAACCTCGAGTCTACAACTTCAAGCTGCAGTGGACACAGATGGAGCCCAACGCCGTGGACCGGATCCTGGCCTACAGACTGGGCTTCAGACAGGTTGGTACACAACAAGTTCAGACCCAATCAATGAGGGGCTGACATATCTTCTTCTATGCTGCCATTTAAAACACTGTTCCTTTATTATCGTGAACACACTTCATTTACACACTGTCCTGCTGACACAAACACTAGAGCAACTGATTAGTACGCCGCTGAAAATAGTTTCTGACAAATGCACCATTTCCTGTTTGTTTGATAAAAACTACAGCGACCACACCATGTTAATCTGAAGTGACTCTGATTTCCTCACAAAACAAACGACCAATCGAATGTTTTTAATGACATTTAATAAAGTAAGGAGCTGAAATTAAAGACAAGATTCAGACTTTACATGAATGTTTCATTAACATTGTATTAATGTTGCATTAATGTTCATCAAGTATCACCTGTGACAGAAGATATTTCTACAAGTAGTTTAAAGACACACGTGGATCAACCATTTACTGCATACTGCTGTTAGAAACTGTCCATCAGTAATCAATACACAACCAATAATCAAACCAATTATTAGCAGTTTGAAGTAAACTAAAGCTCACTTCATGAACACTGTAAAAACATATCAGTCAACAAACACGAGATAAAAAACGTCATATGTCAACAGTCTGACTGTCAATTTAGCATCAATATGATCCATAAAGATAAACAGTTTCTGAACAGACTTCACAGTTTGGATTTAAGAACTCTCTACCAGCATTATTTTAGTGTTCGATGAGTGTAGGAATGAGCTAAACTGTTTCAAATATGAAGATTTCTCACTAAAATACAAGTTACATGGTGGATCAGATACATGATGAATTAAACACAGACTTAACACTGTTAATTCATCTTTGGTGTGTGTGTGATGGATTTTAGGATTTTTTTCAACCTTTACCAAAGTAACTACCCAGTTGTCTGCTTCCTGTTTAGTGCTGAAGAGACTTCCTGATAATATTAAGCATGTTTGATTTTTCACAACATCTCACAGATATTTCCACCAAAGTGACTGTAAGCAGACTCTTATTTCAATATGAATCGAGGGATTGAATCATCAACGACTGAGTCACAGCTGTGCTGATTTTTACCCTCTCATGATGTTTCTTCATTCTGGACAGAAAAACCTACAGACCTACAGAGTTTTTATGTAGTCTGATGAAAGAACTCTTTAGTTCCGGACATCATGTTCAGTCAGTACCTGAGGCTCCTGCGGCATCGGTCTGGCTTTAGAGAATAAGGAGGAGGAAGAGGAGGGCTTGTTGCCATGGCAACCTGCCTGTCTTTTCATTCATACGCAGCAGTGTGCTGCAGAGAAAGAGAGAGACGGAAACAGAAAGAGCACGGATGAGGTGCTGATGGGACGAAAAAATGATAAGAAGAAAAGAAATCTAAGAAAAAGAAGCAGATAGACGGGAGGAAGTTTACAGGAGAAAAAAGGAAGAGATGAAGGAGGAGGAAGTGTTTACTGCAGTATAAAATAACAGGATGTAGTTGAATAAAACAGCCTCTCAGGTCAGTCTTTTATAGGAATGTATTTTATGTTCTGGTAGCAGAACAGCCACATAATACAGTGTGGTGTCAGCTTGCAACCCCCCCCCGACACTCACTTGGATTTATCCCCCAGCCTGTTATGAGAACAAGGCCCTCTTCTTGTCAACTAAACCAGACAGAACCAGTTTCCATCAAGCATATCTGAGACACCTCGAGGTCTCCTAATCCTCAAAGAGAACATGAAGGTAACGACAAGTCATTCAACAGAACGAGCGTGTTCAACTCAAAAGATGATTCTGTTTTATTTTACTAGATCTGTTTCTGTCAGTAACTCAAATGTTAAAAAAGGACAGGTGCTCATTTATCTGGCACATGAACAGGATTGATGATGACCATTCCTCCTCATTCTGGACATTAAAGGATCTCTTCCTGTTTTCAGTGTTCGTTACAAACTCAGTTTTAGGTCAGATATTTCTTCATGTTTCCCAGTTAAGCTGCGGATAATAAAAAGGAGCTACAAATACTGAAAATCTAACAGAAAACATTCACTCCTAAATTCCACTGGGCATGGATGTGACACGTTCCATGTGCTAGTCAATGTTTCAAACCCACTGCCCCGCCGCAGTCCAGTTCAGAAGACTCACAGTAGTGGCTCTCCACACAGCACCACAGAGAATACACAACTGTGCTATTTTTGACAGACCTGCAAGCAGACCGCATCAATCTACACAGAGCAACTTGAGTTGAGAATTTGGTCGATTTTCAAAATAAAACACCCTATGCAAACGACAATGGCAATAATAAACTATAATACTAACTATGCAGCATGTTTACATATTTAGAAGCACAAAAAAAAAACAGAAAAATGACCAAATCTGAGCAAGTTAATAAAATCTGGTGGGCAGAACTCTTTTGAAACACTCCTGATGGGGTTTGAGGTCTTGTGAAAAACAGACCAAAACAGTGCAGCATCAGCGCCGTGACATGTCGTGTCCGGTGGGGGTTTTGGCACTTCCTAGTGATGGCTTTTTTTACCCGCCACTAACATTATCCTGAATAAATATTTGTCCCTTGAATTTGTTATCTTCTGGTTCCCTTTTCCTAAGTACAAAGCATAAAATGTAAACGGAAGTACCACTTTGAAAATTTTCTTTAATTCTTGCCAATAAGGTATAATGCAGGAGCATTCTCAAAAGATATGAAAATGATTGACTTTACTTTCTCAACATAGTCTCCAACATCTTGTATCCTGAGATTTCTGTTGTGCTGGTGTAATAAAATATCTCACTATGTTCTGCCAACCATACTCTCTCCATGAGAGTGAGCATGTTGTCCTCCATTGTTGTTCATTAATCTTTTCCCATTCCTCCTCTGATGACATCCTTCCCGCCTCCTTTTCCCACTTTTCTTTTATATATAATGTACTGTAACCTTTTCAATTTTCCACTTCTTCTTTTGAGATTCTAAATATTGTTTCAGCATTGTTGCAATTGGTGATCATAAATCTGATAGCATCATCACTGTTGTGGAGAAATTGCTGAAGTCAAAGGTCAATGGTGAGGTCAGGAGGGAAGAAAGTGTTCAGGAGCCTCTGATGTCTTATGCTGTATTATTTATTGACGCTTGACCAAGGAGAACTAGAGACACTCTCAAAGTACACCTGAACTGCTTGAGTCGGTCTCGCATTCTGATGAACTCATGCTGGTGGTCACACTTTAAACCCTCATAGATGACGCTACAAATACTTTATGCCCAAAATAGTCAAAGGGAATGCATTTACCCATGTTCGTGTTCACCTTCAGCACATTCTAGTCTGGAGACACTGTTGTCTGTTCATGCTAATGGAACGTCAACAGTTAGCTATCTATTATGACTAACCAAACTTCCCCGGAGTTTCTGTGCTCTGTCGTCCAGCAGGTTCTCGTGGATCGTGGCTGCTGCTGTGATCCTGCATGACGCCCACTACATATATTATTACTGTCATTATTACTACCATATCTATTACTGTAATCATTTTTATCATTCATTATAATTCATTGTCATTTTATCAGTCATTGTACAATATGTTTGTGTTGATTTGTCCTGTACACGTGACATCCATTGCACGTCTGTCCGTCCTGGGAGAGGGATCCCTCCTCTGTGGCTCTTCCTGAGGTTTCTTCCACATTTTTTCCCTGTTAAAAGGGTTTTTGTGGGCAAGTTTTTCCTCACTCGAACCGAGGGTCTAAGGACAGAGGGTGTCACTCCCTGTACAGATTGTAAATCCCTCTGAGGCAAATGTACTTTGTGACTTTGGGCTATACAAATAAAATTGATTTGATTTGATTTGATTTGAATGCAGCAACAGGTCTCTTCGACCCTGGCCACCACAGTGTTGAGATATGGTGGCACCTAGTCAAAGACAAACAATTAATACTGCCGAGGACCACAAGGCTCACACGTGACCTCAAGTAACCTAAGGATAGAAAATTCCATAACAATCACAACGTGTATTTTTGCCGGGAGCCGTCACAAATGTACAGTACATGTATGGAAGTATGGAAAGTCGCCAAGACCAGGCAATGAAAAACTCGACCCGACCCGATTGGGTAAAGCAACAGACCAGACATTATCACGACCGAACCGCAAAATCTAGGAAGGTGGAGCAGGTGAAATTAAACCAATATTTTTTTAGACTCCTTGAGCTCTTCATCTTTTCTGTAGTTACATGTCAGAGGTCCAGACTTCTGACCTCCAACACCTCATTGTTTGGATTCTGCTGGTTGTGTGACAGTTTGAGAATGCATTAATGTTTTGAATGAGATGTGTAATGTAAATGACATTATGGGGAGCTCATATCTGGGTCACCGCAAGGCAAACCAGTAGTGAGTCCCTGTAAGGAACAAAAACCAGATTTTTGTGTTTCTATCTCAGATGGGTCAGTCTCGCTGGTGGGAGCAGGAGATACCCATGGAGGGAACCATCCAGAAGGGGGAGCTGCTCACCTACAACCTCACTGAACTCATCAAACCTGACTCTTACCTGGTCCGCCTCACCCCCATCACCCGCTATGGAGAAGGCGACCCCACCGAACGCATCATCACATACAGCGGTATGTTTTTGTCCCATCTGTCCTCCAGTATCTGCACCATCACTGACATAAAGTCATGTTTTCAGTATTTCCAGGTATTCTTCATGGTATTTTAGAGACTGTCATTTTCTGACAAACCATAAAAGGTTGATGGTTCTTGCCAGGTTTGGCTCCTGGGCTCCCAGAGTTAACCCTCCTTAACGCTGACTCAGGTCCCTGGTGGTGGATGCTGACTGATGCCTGACCTCCCTCTCAGTTCACGCCTGTTCTTGCTGTACCTGCTGTGTGTGTTCGTCCCTGCGGTTCCTGGAAATCACATTTACAGATCAGATTACACACACAGACTGAGATACAGTTACACCACTCTGAACTCACATTTGTAAGTAGTTCCGCTCCAATAACAGCCTCATATCAGGTGCCCGTGCTGTTAACAGTAAACAGAAAGAGGCTCCAACGCAACAGTGAATATAAATATATATATATATATATATATATATGTATGTATTATGTATTGTGTGTGTGTGTGTGTGTGTGTGTGAGAGAGAGAGAGAGAGAGAGAGAGAGAGAGGCTTCCTGTCTACACACTGTCCCAGATCTGTAGCAGTATCTCATAGCTAGCACTGCTAACAGCTTGTGACATCATCCACCACACCTCCTCTGCTCTGGAGTGAAGCCGAGCCTGGAGGACACACACACACACACACTTTTTCCTTCGGTCTCGGCAGCTGTTAGTTTTAATTTATTTCTGTTGAAATGAACCTGTAGAGAGAAAATCCTTTGGGTTCAGTCAACTTTATGTTAAACTTTAGTTAAAGATATAACACTGATGTGTGTGTGTGTAACACCGCAGGCTGTTATATTCACACACGGTGAAGTGCAGTCAGTAAATTAACATCTTCTGAGGCCAGGAACATGTTTTTCTTCCTTACAATGAATCAGCTGCGAGGTTTGTTTGTCTGTCAAAGTGCTGCTGATGCCTGCATTAGAGTTTATTTTGAAGTAAACAGGAAGCAGAAGCATTAACTTCTTGATAGATTTCTACAGAGGGAAATAAAATAAATATTGTGAGTTTTCCTGCTCCTCCTGGATGCTCTTGATGCTAACAGGAAGTCAAAGTTGTCAAATTTCTTCAGTTCATCTGAGAGAATCAAGTTTGTCATATCAAGTAGAGATCCTAACTTCACGTGTATTTTAAAGCTTGTAGCGCTGTGTCAGAGATTCTTCGCACAGCTGATGGAGGATGTGATCCAAACATTTCCATTAACTCCAGAAGTCCAAAAGTCAAAATGTAATGAAAAAAGATTGATGTGATCTTTACCAAAAAAAAAGTTTTTATCAGCTTCAGTCCATATTAGTCGACATTTAGTCTTCAAAAACAACATTTTCTCTGTGGACACTAAATGAGGCGGCACCTTCAGGTTTTATTGTCATGAATAAAACATATCACAGTCTGTAAAGGCTTGATGAGGTATATTACTTGGTTGAAGTACTTGTATGATTGGAGTATTCCCTCTCTTTTTGCTATGTTTTTGGTCTCCTCCTCCACCTCCTTCAGCTGCTAAATGCTCCGCTCCATTCACAAGCTCGTCTCTAACAGGTCACCTTCACCTTCACTTTTTTTTGCTTTTACTCTGAAATTGATGCTCTGAGCATGAACCAGAACAAACAACGAGCTGAAAGTCACTTTAAAGCTGCGCAAGGCAGAGAGAAGCTGCAGATCCAGCTGATAATTTACCACCAGAGGTGTCAGTTCATACACTGTCGAGATAAACATGTACATTAAAGACACTTCAAGAGAGTTCTTGGTCATTCAAGGATGACACACACACACATACAGCTCATCACTTAGTGCTGGTTGATGACAAAGCACGTTTGTCATCAGCACGTTTGTTGCCAAATGACTCAGCAGCTGTTCACAGAGCTGAAAGAAAAATCTCTTTCCTGACCTTCTTCCTTCTTGAGAGGTCTGGGTGCTTCACAGAGCATCAGCGCTACACGTGAAGGTTCTGATCAAAGTTCTCTCTGTTCCATAAAAAAGTTTATGTGATGAGCTAACAGACTTCTTGTCTTTTGCCCCTTCACAGCTCCTGTTAACCCACATCTCAGTAAGTACCTGCTACACTGGCACTCTTTACTCACCTGGAGTTGGTCACATTAGCTGTTTGTGAGTTCAATCTTAGTGCAAGTCCAAAATGTCTCAGATTGTTGAAGTAGGTTACGACATATAAACTAGTTGTTATTTAGAGGCTGTGCTGACACTGTTAATAATGAGGATTATACATCAGGTAAGTCAAGTCTTATGAGCTGACACTTCTGTTTGACTGATGCAACATGATCTACAAACTGTGTATTTTAAAACTAGTCAGAAGTTACTCCGAACTCATAGGATTTACAAACGGCTGGTGCATTATCAGATCAAGTCATCTGGTATGTTCTCCAGTATTGTTCTAAAAATATCTGATGCTCAAATAGTACAACCTTGAATTTAATGACTGAGGTATTATCAACTGTAGTGTGTGTGTGATCATATTTTAAAAATGTATTCTGTCGTGTGTGTGTTTGTGTTCAGGGGAGTTCCAGTGTGGTTTCGAGGATGAGGCGATGTGTTTGTTCTCTCAGGACAAAACAGACGAGTTTGACTGGACGCGTCACAGCGCCGCCACACGGGACACCAAATACACCCCGAACACTGGACCAAGCTCCGACCACACCGGCTCCAAGCAGGGTACAGAACCATGCACACAAACACACACACCCGTTTTGCTCTTTTTGATCTCTATGAACAGATATCTGCGTATGAATCCAGAGTCTGTAGGCAAATGTAGAATTTGTAGTTCTTGGTGATCTTGGTCATTGATGTTTGAGCAGGCTTTGGTTGCATGCAGGTAAAGTCCGTGTGGAGAGCACTTCCGTGGAATGCATTGGCCGAACTTAAATCTCTGAACCCATAAGCTTTCGCCTGAACACCTGAAAATGAAGTCTTCTGGTTATCTGTTATCTGCTCTATCCCACAAGCCCACAGAGGCTAAATCATCTTCAGACAACAGCTGCTGGCTTCTGAGACTGGTTCTTTTACAATGTGCTGAAAGTTCTTCAAGCTTTTAGGGAACATTGACACTGATCATTCATAAAGTGAAGCCTGCAGGCTGGTTCAGGAGGGAACTTTTACTCTTGCAGTAAACCTCTAACACTGAGTATCACTGATGTGGTTCATCTGCTTGTAATTAAACTGGCTCTTTCACTTGAACATGCTTGTGCACATGACTTCACCACCACACCTAAAGTCTTTAGCGTGATGACATTTCCTGTCTTGGCGTTTCTTTTCTTGTCCTTGTGTGTTTATGTCAGGTCACTCCCCTTACATTAACAACATTAGCAAAAGGCATCTTGCGGGTCAAGGTAGCTTGCTAGGTGACATTAGCTTCCTAGCCACAAGCTAAGGATGGTCAGGGAATATGAATTTAAATAGTTACTGTTTAAAATTGGTTCTCTGCAGGGGTAGATCTCAAATGTGACAAAAAGAGTGAAAATGTTGTGTTTTCATCCTCAACCACTTTAGATGTATGTCTGCAGCAGTCAGCTAGGTAGAACTTTCTAAACACAAAATCAGTCCAGATGCTGATCAGAGACAGAAAGGTTTCATCACTTGAACATTCTGCTAAATTGTCACATTTCCCAATGGAGTTTGGCGTTTCTCCCTCCCATACAGACAGAAGGACGTTATCAGGAAAAAGTAGCATGTCACAAATACAAACTGCCTATCAACTGACTGTCAGAGTGACTTTCACAGCCTGATTACAGAGAAGAAAATGTCTGACTGAATTATCTTTGTACTGTCAGCGCTGACACTGGATCTGTGAGTAGGCGTAGTAAGCTGACCTGTCAAACTGTCCAATCTGCCTTTAGTTAGAGGAAACTAACTTTAGCATCTGTCCCAGAGCGAAAATAGTTTGCAGGAAAGAATGACAGTTCAGAATTTTGTTTGTGAAGTTATATACTCATATCTATATTTCCAAAAGGTCCAGTTTGAAATGTCCATTTTCTAAAACTAGATGTCAGGTGACTGAAACAAAGAGCATGAGACCTTTTCAGACCTTTTCGAATTTTGAAAGAGACGCTCAATAATGATCAAGAAAAAATCATCATCATCAGAACAAAGATAAGACAACATTGACTTTAATGAGATACAGCACAGTTTGGATTCAAAGTTCTGACAAAGAGTTCACCATAAAACTAAATACCTTCATTTTTTACCTGCAAACTCCATTAATTAACCTCTTAATTATGCAATGTGTGTGCTAAATGTTTCATGTGATGATGAAACATGAGAACCATCCTTTAATTTATACCTTAAAATACCTCAAGCAGCAGTCTGAAAGGCAGGAGCTGCTGTGGAGACCTGCTGACCATGAGACAGTCACAAGTATCCCAGAATGAATTTCGCCTTAACCAGCAGCAATAATCGTGATTTTGATTTATTTTTTCATCGTTCATCATTTTAAATTTGTATTTATTAAATTCTAATATGCTTTTAATTATTTATTTTTCAGCCAAATATAGATGCAACCAAAATGTATTCATAATTTGTGGCGATTTGCTCTCTCCGTCTCTCTCTCTCTCTCTTCTTTGTTTAATTGTGTTATCTCTATTTCCATGGAAATACATGTTCTGACTAACTGAATAAATACCTCACATATAAACACAAACTGAATAAATACCACACAAACTGAATAAATAGCACACATATAAACACAAACTGAATAAATACCACACATATAAAGACTAAACTGAATAAATACCACACATAAAGACTAAATTGAATAAATACTACACTTATGAACACAAACTGAATAAATACCACACATATAAACACTAACTGAATAAATACTATACATATGAAGACTAAATTGAATAAATACTACACTTATGAACACAAACTGAATAAATACCACACATATAAACACTAACTGAATAAATACTATACATATAAAGACTAAATTGAATAAATACTACACTTTTATCGTGACTTTTATCCTAACTTCCGTGAACTCAGCACACAGCTGATAAAGGATGTGATCCAAAAGTCCAAAAGTTAAAATGTGTTGTAAAAGAACCCTAAATTTACCACATGTTGTTATCTCATAAAATATCATGCTTCAGTCCATATTTAGTCTCTCAAAAAAATTTCCTCTGTGGACCGTAAACTGTTTGCACACAAACAAGGCAGCACCTCTATTACCGAGTTCTAACAGCACCATAAATTATATTCATTAAAGAAAGTTGATTTAGCTCTGTAATGAGCTGGTGACTTGTCCAGGGTGTACCCTGTCTCTTTCCCAAAGTCAGCTGTGACTCTGATGAGGATAAGCAGTTACAGATAATGGATGGATGGAAGTTGATTTAATTATTATAACACAGTCACATGAGGTCACAGTCTATATAGTACCACCATGAATACAAACATTTCAAAAACACCCTCTGATACACAGTCCGTGTAGAACAATATATATATTTATATTTTGTCATGCTGATTTAATCACGTTCTCAATGTCTAGTTGACCAATCAGATAGCTTGTTGTATGAATATGATGACATATGTGTGTTAAAAGTGTTACTGCCCTGCAGATACACTGTCAGTCATAAGTTTGGCCACACCTTCTCATTTAATGTTTTTTCTTTATTTTTACGACTATTTACATTGCAGATTCTCACTGAAGACATCAAAGCTATGAATGAACACATATGGAATTATGTAGTGAACAAAAAAGTGTGAAATTACTCAAAACATGTTTTATATTTTAGATTACTCAAAATAGCCACCCTTTGCTTTGATTACTGCTTGGCACACTCTGGGCATTCTCGCGATGAGCTTCATGAGGTAGTCACCTGAAATGGTCTTCACTTCACAGGTATGCCTTTTCAGGGTTAATTTGTGGAATATCTTGCCTTCTTAATGGGGTTGGGACCATCAGGTGTGTTGTGCAGAAGTCAGGTTGCTACACAGCTGACAGCTCTATTTGACAACTGTTAAAATTCATATTATGGCATAAACCAATCAGCTAAGTAAAGAGAAATGACAGCCCATCATTACTTTAAGAACTGAAGGCCAGTCAGTCCACAGTCAACACTTTGAATGTGCCCCAAAGTGCAGTCGCAAAAACCATCAAGCTCTACAACAAAACTGGCTCACATGAGGACCGCCCCAGGAAAGGAAGACCAAGAGTCAAGAGTTTATCCGAGTCACCAGCCTTAGATGTCACAAGTTGACAGCACCTCAGATTAGAGCCCAGAGTTCTAGTAGCAGACACATCTCTACATCAACTGTTCAAAGGAGACTGTGCGAATCGGGTCTTCATGGTCAAATGGCTGCTAAGAAACCACTGCTAAGGAAATGTAACAAGCAGAAGAGATTTGTTTGGGCCAAGAAGCACAAGGAATGGACATTAGACCAGTGGAAATCTGCTTTGGTCTGATGAGTCCAAATTTGAGATCTTTGGTTCCACCCACCGTGTCTTTGTGCGACGCAGAAAAGGTGAACGGATGCTCTTTACATGCATGGTTCCCACCGTGAAGCATGGAGGAGGAGGCGTGATGGTGTGGGGGTGCTTTGCTGGTGACACTGTTGGGGATTTATTCATTCACACTGAACCAGCATGGCTACCACAGCATCCTGCAGCGACATGCCATCCCATCCGGTTTGTGTTTAGTTGGGCCATCATTTATTTTTCAACAGGATAATGACGCCAAACACACCTCCAGGCTGTGTAAGGGCTATTTGACCAAGAAGGAAAGTGATGGAGTGCTGCGCCAGATGACCTGGCCTCCAGTCACCTGACCTAAACCCAATCAAGATGGTTTGGGATGACCGCAGCGTGAAGGCAAAAGGGCCAACAAGTGCTCAACATCTCTGGGAACTCCTTCAAGACTGTTGGAAAACCATTTCAGGTGACTACCTCATGAAGCTCATCGCGAGAATGCCAAAAGTGTGCCAAGCAGTAATCAAGGCAAAGGATGGCTATTTTGAAGAATCTAAAATATAAAACATGTTTTGAGTAATTTCACACTTTTTTGTTCACTACATAATCCATATGTGTTCATTCATAGTTTGATGTCTTCAGTGAGAATATGCAATGTAAATAGTCATGAAAATAAAGAAAAAACATTAAATGAGAAGGTGTGTCCAAACTTTTGACTGGTAGTGTAAATCTAAAAACATGGCAGCAGCTCGCAGTATAATCAGGATTAAGTGTACATCTGTGCATGCAGAGGTTAATGCCTGACTAACTCCACATACATTCAGTTGATGTAACGGCAGTTTGTCGTCGTTTGTCTCCTCTTCTTCATTTCCTCCTGGAAAATCAGCCGTTCTTATTCTTCTGCAGCTCGTTTCACTCTGCAGCAGAATGTCATTAAAGTGAGCCTCGGGATAAACTGTTTTAAAACCTCTGTCAAACAGGAAACATGCGTGCGTGTGTGTTTTCTACACTCATGTACAAATTTAATTTGTGAGGATTGTTTTTCTGCTGGATGAGCCGGAGGTGGATTTGTTGTTACTGCAGCTCTACTGTTTCTGCCTCGTGGCTTCATCTGTGCACGTCAATGGGAGCAGAGCAAGGCAGGTTCAGTTACAGCTCAGGAGGTTTCAAGTTAAAGGTCCTGTGTGTCAGATTTACAGAATATAATCGTTATGTTTTTGTTATTTTCAGGTATTCTTTATGGTGTTTTAGAGTTTGTCATTTCCTGATAAACCATAAACACTTGTTGATGACAATGTGTGTGGGGCGTGTACTAATTTTACATCAAATAAAACACTCCTGACGCCACTGGAGCAGAGTGCTTCCTGTTTGATACAGTCTATGAGTGATTGTGAGGGATGCTACAGTCATCTATGGCCTGGCCTCACTGATTACTGATCAGATCAGACTGATGGAAAGATTGCTAGGTAGCGAACACTAACTGTCATTAGCTCAGTTGCTTGTGTAGCTAACTGAAGTGTCAGAATCAGAATGATGTAACAACCCCTGAGCTGACCTCAGCCACGGCCTGTGTCGTCTCACAGGTTTCTACATGTACATCGAGACATCAAGGCCCAGGCTGGATGGAGACAAGGCCCGGCTGCTGTCTCCTACCTTCAACATGAACTCCAAGACCACCTCCTCCTCCTCCTCCTCCTCCTCTGTCACCAACAACCCCACCTACTGCTTTGCCTTCTACTACCACATGTATGGGAAGCACATAGGTATGACACTCAGCACAGTCACGCCTCAGGTACAGCACATAATTATAATAATGACATTTAAAAAGATGGTTGACCCCGTTGGTTTGTGTCTGCAGGAGCTCTGAATGTGTTTCTGCGTCAGAAAGCTCAGACGGTGACCGACACCTCAGTCTGGAGTCTGACCGGTAACCAAGGAGACCGCTGGCGGCAAGCTAAGGTCAACATCCACCCAACAACAGCCTTCCAGGTACAAACCACACCCACTTCAATGCAGACCACACCCACTTTGAGGATGGCATTACACTAATCACAAATATTGATTTATAGGTGATGTTACTTTAAACGATAAATTAATAATCAATATTTGCATTTCATTTTCTGTCCATCACCTAGATGATTAGTGGTCTCGGTATTTTAGCCCTTTATGATATTAAACTTAATGTTGTTGTTCTGTTTTTTTCTTTCATTTAGTGTATTAGTATCAACTATGACTATGTACTGTGCTTTTTTTCTGATGCCACTTTTTCTTTGACTTTCACTACGTTTCCATTTATCTGACAGCACTTAAAGATTTTTACACAAAAAGAGTTTATAAAATCTAATGTTTGGTTTTAAATGAAACGACCCAACGAGTCCATTGAACAAGGCAGTGAGTGTCCTGAAAGAGGATGAACTCTTTAGATGGTGGTTTCATTTTTCAGATTTGCTGCTTTTCCTTTGAATCATTTGTAATAATGTCGAGGCCTGGACTGTTGGTTGGACAAAACAAACAATCAATCAATGGATTCATGGAGAAGATAATCAGCAGATGAACCCAGAATGAAAAGAATCTTAAGTTTCAGTTTATTTTTACAGTGTGCTGTTCTTACTTCCTCCTTCATGGCTTAGTTTCTTGTATGTTTCTCTCGTAGATCGTGATGGAGGGAGTTCGAGGATCCGGCATCGAGGGAGACATTGCCATTGATGATGTCACCATTGAGGAGGGCGAATGTAAAGATCCTCCACCCAATAGTGAGGACGCTTTGAATAAAGTTTTATGTTTCATTTCGAAGTTTTATTTTAATTTTTTAATTTTTGATTTAATACCAAGTTTAAGAAAAAAATAATGTTTAATTTACAATGTTTCCTCTCTCTCTCTCTTTCACAGATCTAAGGTCTCTCGCCCCACCCTTATCACACCATATATGGCAGCTGTGTGTCACTCTGAGTCTGGCTCTGATTGGCCAGCAGAGGTGACCCCCCCTCCCTCTCTCTAGAAGACGTCATAACTTTTGACCCCGCCCCTCCCCTAACCTCCCCTCCCCTCTCCTCTCCAACCTCCTCTCCTCTCTCCTAACCTTCCCATCCAGTCCTGTCACCCTCCAACTACCAAAGAGACGGTCAGAGCGACAGAGAGACTTCCTGCCAAGATGGCTGACACAAAAGGAGGAGAAATGGTGATTTAAAGGAGCAGTCCAACATTTTAGTGAAGTTAGAGAGTTTAAACGGTTAGACTAACTGTTTCCAACTGCCTCCAGTCTTTATGCTAAGCTAACCATGTCCCGACTCCAGACACTGAACATCTTGCTCTCAGGCAGACAGAATATGTTTTTACGCAAAATGGTAAACTTTCCCTTTAAATGTGGGTCACACAGAGCGAGCTCCTGTCATCATTAAACTGGACCGCTTTTCAGATAACATGTAGACATCGTTGAGACTGAATCAGGTCTTATCGTCTGATTGGCCTGCAGTCTTCTGCAAAAGTTGAATCTCATTCAGCTTCTCCGTCGTATCTTACTGCATATTTTTCGGCCTCTCCGTTGCAGCCAAAACACAATCAATGTGTTTTCGCCATCGGGCCCAACTGTGGAAATTTCCCCAATACAGGTCTCTTATTTACCTGATGACCTCAGATTACTGCAGAAAGTTGACTGAACTCTAAAGTCCTGTGTGTTAGATTAAGAATCTTCATAACTGTTTTCATAAGTTTAATCAGCTGAAAAAGAGACTTGTGTTTTTGTAACATCTTGAATGGACAAACTAAACTCGACAAAAACTATGATAGATAAAATGACTAAAACAAAACGTTTAATCGAAGACTGAGACTAAATCTGTAACAGCTACCAGAAACAGGTCTATGACCAGATGTTCATCCATCATTGTTTTTGAAACTTAATCTTTTTTTTGGTGTTTCACCATTGGTTTTCAGATGAAACTGGTCGATCTTTCAGCTCAGTGCCACAAAGCGCAGAAAAACAGGAAAAAAGAGGAAAGAACAGTTTGAATGTCACCTTTCCTGACCTCCCCTGTCCTCTCATCAGAAATTCTCCCCCCGTCTGTACTCCCCCTCTCTACAGATCAACAGTACTGTATCGCAAGCTGGATGGACAAACGGCAGTCTCTCTTTTTATTTTGGGGGGGTGGTAACTTTTTACAACGGGTGGACTGACAGAGTTTTTAACTTTTAGATCTTATTTTGACGTCTGTCTGTCTGCGGCAGATGAAGGAGGAGAGCCCGCCCTCTGCCATGACATCAAGTGCCTTCAGATTTCAGAGGAAAAAATTGCCGGGCCGAGGGCCATCGTCATCGTCACAGAGGCGAAACAAAAAGACAAAAACCTCGGACATCGATATGTCTTAATGACCGAGGAGGAAATAACGGATAAACAGAAACCTCTCCTGTCTGATTATGCAGAGAATCAGTTTCTTACAGATATTTTTCTTTTTACGCTGACGAGGATTCTGGGAAAAAAGGAAGCCATGTTGGATGTCAATAAGAAGAGGCAGCAAAGAAGAAGCCATGGACAGGAAATACTCTTGAAGCTCTTTGATTTATTTAGCAATTTAAATAACAAAACAACATGCAATCATAATCTGAGGCTCTGCAACTTGATATTTCAAAATAAAAGACTTCCTGTTGGAGGATTTTTAGCCCTATGACAATTGGATCAAGCATTTGGTCTCTCAGAACTATTTTAGTATTTTAAAATAAAAGTTTTCAGAAGGACGCAAAGACTTTGATGCTACCTGAGACCATCGGTTACCTTAAACTATAAACAGTTGGAGCTTTTGGAAGGAAAAAGAAAAATGTAAAATCAAATCTTATATTGTTCCTATGATATTATAAAGACTGGAGAATCTTTGTTTTGCTGTTTTTAACAAGGGTGGGGTTTTTAGTTCACGTTCATTATTTTGTTTCCCTTTTTTGTGGAAAAATGATTTAAAATCCTGTGGTAATGATTTTGTTTTTAATTTCAGGGAGTTGGTGATTGAGTTCAATTCGAGAGCAAACGGATTTGATACACATCCTGATAAAAACAAAAATCCACCGAAAGGATTCATTAAAAAAAAAAAGCACAAAAAACAAAACAAAAATGTATTTAGTTAAACAGATCCAACAGTACATGCTTGCATCATCGTATGGAAGCTCATTTTCGCCCAGAAAAGAAAAAGTTCATCAAGACACTGGACTTCCTTTTTTGTACTTTACTTCCTTTCATGTTCTTATTTTTTGACTTGAGAAGTTAATTGAGTAATAATTAAATAATGAAGTATTTTTGACTTCTTTTTCTAATTTTGAGTTAAAAATTATATACATGAATATCATATTATGGTTCTGAATTTTCCCAACATTTTGTTTTTCATTTTCCATTATTTTAAATGAAGTTTCGGTTTGTATTAAAGTCATAATTTTGACTTGACGTTTATTTATTTTTTGTTATTTCTTAGTAAATGGCATATTGTTATACACAAATTGTTTTCAGGTACACCTCATATTAAATTTGGGAGACTCCAGAATCTAAAAAAATCAACAAATAAAAACAAAACAAACAGAGGAAAAATTGTCATGTCACTTGTTTTGTTTTTTCTTTGGCACACATGGGCTTTCATACGACATGCTTTCACAGAAAAACCACACAACTGCCATTTTGATTCACGTGGTTTCCCAACATCTGTGAATAAATCATTTTAACTTGCCATACAGAGCATCTTTAGGTTCTTTAATGTAATGAATATCTGGTGGGATACAGGGCAGGAAGTTAGAGATAATGATTTACTGTTGAGTGGATCCTGAACATTTATCTCTCAGTCGTTGGTAGATGTCCACATTTTAAAAAGTTAATTTCCTGCCTTGGTGGGCTGTCATTTTCCGGTGGGTGGACATGACTCTGCATACCCATCCTTAAAAATGTTTTTTCTTTTGGAAAAAAATCAACAAAAGAAACATGTTTCTTGTTGGAGTTTCACAACACAACAATGAAAAAAAAAATCATCTCAGCCACACTCAGTCATTCAGCAGGAGATCCATTACATAACTGATACCCTCAGATAAATATCATTTATTTTTAATGTTTTGTTGATTTTTTTCCCCCTCCCTGTGGCGACACTTTTCCTCTCTCAGCGTGTTTTTCCACTGCAGCTGATAATCAGATTTTTATTAAAGTTCCTCTGGGTGCCAGTTTATCCTCCGCTGCATCATTATCACATTAACTCTGTTGAGTGGATTCAAACTGTGCATTGGTGATTAAAGTCCAGTCACAGACATAAGCTGCAGTTTTCATCAAATAGAAAGTAATGAACTCTCTCTATCACACCCTCCCCACTCATTAACATAGATCATTCATTCATACACAACTACAGCCTGGAAAACAAAGAAAGCCAAATATCAAAATTATGAAATACAAAGTCTCAATTTACAGAGTTCAAATTAAATAAGAACGGTTATAAGTCAAAATAATTAGGTCTGTTTTTTACTTATTTTGATTTACTGTGACTATTAGTGACTCATTTTTGTTTTGAGACAAGACTATCTGGAGAGCATAAACTTAAGGACACACTAAGGATGAGAATAAAATGACAGAAAAGTGAAGTATAGTACAGCACAGAATGGTCAATAAAGATTGAGTTTGGGTACAGCTATGGATTTAGACAACATTTCCCATTACTACATTAATTCATAAAGAAAAATAATAACTCACTTTTTTCATCTGTTTGAAGATTTAAAACAGAGTTCTTTTCATCTGCGTTTCTTCTTCTCTGCAGTGGAAAAACATGCCCTCATTTGTTCTCTTGGGTAGTCGGGGGGTCTGATCTCCATGTGGTTTATATTTTGATTTTTCGGAGGAGGGGCAATACAATAAATAATAAATAAAAGTTTAAAAAAGCCACCAACACGACTATGTGGACGTGTGAAGAAAGATATTTTTATAACTGTGATTATTCTCTGCAATAGATTCTCAGATCAGTTGGACTGACTGAAGGTTACACTGCATTCTGGTCATTATTATTATTATTATTATTATTATTATTATTATTATATGAATAAATACACTCAAAATGTAACATTTAATGGTTTTCTGTCTTGGTGTCTTCATGCTTCTTTATGTTTGTATTCGTCACCTTGTGGGGACAGAAATAAGTTCACGTTGTGCCTTGTGGGGTCCTCACATCTCACATGGTCAAAATTAAACTTTCGAGTACAGATTTCATTTTGTTGAATGAATGAATTCATATGAAGCACTGCATTTCCCTCACGTGCACGAGCGCACGCGCGTGTGTGTATGTGGGTCCCTGTAGTCATGATGTTGTGGGGACAGATACCTTACACACTGATATTGTGGGGACTCTGCTTCTATCAGGTCCCCTCATTGCTAAACATTAAATCTGAGGGTGACAAATTTACAGTAAATCAGTAAAAATACTGAAAATGTAGATTATTAGACAAAACAAGCATTTTATTATTGATGAAAATGATTATTAGTTACAGGGATGGACTGTATACAGTGTATGATCTGAACTGTGGGTTTAAATCCAGTTTTTAACATGTGGAAGGGTGTTCAAGGTAAAACAAAATGCATGTTAATATTCAGAACCTAATGTGATGAAAACGTATTTGCCTGTCAATGTTAGAAATCAGTGAAGAGGCCTGCTGACTGCTGCTCTTGTTTGAATTCAGTCTGCCACAGTAAAATAGAAAATACAGAATGTAATTTCTCTCATTTAAATAGAATGATTGACAGCACAAAATGAAACCAACTAATGAGAGTTTGTGGATGATGATGGGGAACTGAATGAGAAACCTTCACCATCTGGCTGGAAATGACAGATTATAAAGAGCCAACATCAAAAAGACCTGCTGTGTTTTTTATTGAATGAAGTGAAGCTTGTCATGATGAAATGACTGACAGAACAAAATTAAACCTAATTTTAGACACATTTCCCCAAAATACAGTCTGACATGTTTGGTGTCTTTGGAAACTTTTTCATCTCTAATAGAATTTAAAATAAAGATTTGTGGCTTTGAATGACACCAACCTGAATTTATAAAGATGGAGGAAGTGTGTCCTGCACAGAGGTGTTAACTATATGTATTGCTCCACGTTACCAGCGGCTTTAATGTAAACTATGACATGAACTGCTCACCAGGAGCCGTTTTAAACAAAGTTTACTAAATCAAGAATTACGCATCGATATGTTAAAACAGGTTGCACTTCACAAACTAGTTCTTATGAAGACATTAGACTGAGGTAAATTAACTGTTGAGAAGCTAATGATCCTTTCAGATATAATCTGATTTGTGGTACGCTTGTTGCTCGGCTCAGTTGCATTCAACCTGGTGGAACTTTTTGAACCATTGAAAATAATGGGTTTTAGAGCACAGTGCTGCTTTTGTTGAATTGTGTGTGGAGAGGCCTGAACCATATGATCAAGCTTAAGATAGCTTGCTAGTATATGACTTATGTTTGAAGAAATTACATAATATCAAAATCATAGACATATCTGAGCTTAAACTTGTGTTTGAGTATGTTTGTGTGTTTATAATTGTTTAATGATGATGTAAATGAGAAACACATTTCATTTCACATCATAAACTATATTTCTTGATGTATGCATGAATAAAACAAAATAATGCTTACATTTACATAGAACAGATTAATAATTGTATTAAAGGATGTTTTCATCTGCGCTTTTTAGTCAATTTTGCAGTCATAATGGATTTACAAAAAGCTGTTGCAGCCCAACAGTACTAGTGGTACTAAATAAAAATATTCCATTAAATGTCAGCAATATGTACTCATGTGTACTACTGCAGTAGTTGTTGTAGTTTTTTGTAGTTGTGTTGTTGTTGTTTGTGTAGATTGGGTACTTAAGGACAGTACATGAGTAGATGTATGTAGTTACATTTCTTAATACATTGAATTACTTTCAAATTAAACCCAAATGTCATGTAGTTAATGTTAGCCATGGGCAGGTGGGTAGTAGCATGCCCACCTACCAAAATACTCTTGTTCCTGCAGAGCTGTAGAGGTTTAACAGACTGGATTTTCTTTGTTTTTTGTATGTTCAGAAATCATACAGTTCAGTCTCTTGTGACTGAGGACCTTTTGAAGGTGAACACCTCCTGGTTCTGGTCCAGAACCTTCATGATTTTGCCTTTGGCGTGCTGCTGCTATGGATGATTTGTGTTTCTCCATTAAGTCAACATTGGATATATAATTTATAATTTTTAGGGGTCTTCTCAGAGCTGGAACCATTCATCAGCTCTGACACGTTGCTGCCGGCTAACGAATGTCTCCGCTGGCTGAACATCTCTGCAGCTCTCAGGCCACAGCTCTCGCCTTGTTTATTCCTGGCCTTTATTTACTGAATCCAGACCAGCGCCACAGCACCCTAATGGCCGCCATTCATCATCCCTCAATTGATTTTCAATTGTGGTGTTGCAGTGTGTTAAGCAGATCAGAGTCAGCCTGGTCTATTTTCTGGAGTGGATGTAAGTGAGTTTGCTAAAGCCCTGAGGAGAAGACTGCAGTCATGTGGTGGGTGGAGACCTAATGATTTTTTTCCTTTTCCTACTGGATCCATACTGCACTGGTTTGACACAATATGGCACAGCTATGGTTTTTTAATAGTTGTTACTTATCTATCACAAAATGAACTAGATGAGAAGAACATTAACAACATAAAACTTAATATTAATATATATTACCTTAAATATTTGATTCAGTCTTTTTCCCTAACCCATTTCTTTTGCGTTGTGATGGATGTGGAACATTGCACATGGCTGCCAGTCTCGACTGTTAAGGTGACACGAGAACAATCAGCTTTGATTTCTTTCATTTTCTTTGAATAGCGAGTTCAAACAGCAGCACGTCTCCTCATGACGTCGACACATCTCTGTGAGGTCCCGGCAGAGTTGTTATGGTGGAAGTGGGGGGAGGGAGGGAAGGCGTCTCCGTTGTCTTGTTCACATCAGAAAAGCTTTTACAGCCTCACAGTTCAGCTGTCATCTGAACACAAAGCCGCTCTCTGATCTGTCACTTAACCTGATTGAACCTGACGCCCTATGAGGAAGGTGTGATTGTGTTCCCTGTGAACTCTGAGAGCTTGAAACGACTGAACAAAAAACAAAAATACAGCCAGAACACACCAAGCTCATAGTCCAGTCAGTAAAAGTTTAGAAATATTGCTGCAATCCTTAGATGGGGGTGTAATGCACACTCACTATTGGCTAAGTCCTTCCCTATCTGACCTTTTATCCAGGAAAGGAAGTAAATGGAACTCTACTTCCTGATGTCTTGACACATGTCTGAGTGTATGTACCTACTCTCCACTGAGCCATGAAGCTGAAGCGGTCAAAGAAAAGTCTCAGTTTGTCATGTCACAGAAAGTGTTTTAGTTGTTTTAATTACAGAGTTGTTTTAATTACAGAGTACAAATCTGAAGAGTTTCAACTTATAAACCTCAAGGTTTCAAAAGGGGATGTAATGTTTCTGGTTGGACCTGACCTATAAATAATGTGTGCTTTAATTCAACACATCTCAATCAACTTACTACACGGTGTGTTGCTCCTCGCTCTCAGACACACACTTTAGTTTACTGTTCATCTGTTAAATTAGAATGTTCGTGACCTGCCTCCATTTTCTTCTCGCTTAAAAAGAAACTCTACAGTGCTATGTCACATGTTTCTGTGCTCTGATTGGTTGAAGATCTATCCAGTTACATATATGCTTTTATCCAAGTTACCTACAATCAACCCAATAAGTGTAAGAATCACACAGAAACATCATCTTCATCGAATCTGCGGAACCACAGCTATCTGGTGACCCATTGAGCCCCCATCCCCAATGATGGACCACTCTGGACTTAATTATCTAACTGTGCATGAATTATTTGAAAGTAGCGCCAACAGTTAAATGCTGCAATACTGAATGCACAAAGTACTACAGTACTGTTTAATGTGTGACTTTTTTTCATTGGTACTCATAGTTTTACTTCATGGATTTCATATTTGTTGACAGAAACACAATCTGATCAATCTGACTAAAGACTTTTAAAATAAAAGTTGGTGATCTCTGCAGAGGTTTTATTCTGTGGTGTTTGTAGACACAGTGTAGAAATCACAGTGAGTGCTGCCACCTGCTGGTGAAACCTGGGATCACTTGACACAAACAGTTCAGATTTGAAGTTTTTAAACATTGAATATGAAACACTGTTAGACTTACTGTTACTGTGACAGTAACTACTGCTGCTACTAACTGATAAGTCAACTGACAGAACAATAATCTACTATCTAACTATTCTGATAATCAGCATTTTCCAAGCAGAATATGACTTTATTGTAAACTAAAGCTAGTTTAGTTACATGTTGACAGATTATCCAGTGATGGAAGTATTCAGATCCTTTAGCTGCAGTAAAGTAAAAGATGACACTCAAATGTTTCTATGAATGACTGAATCTTCTGTTGAGGTACATTAAATATTTAAACAATGTTAAACCAGAAAAAATGTCATGGTACATGGTAACAGTGTTTCAGAGGCTGTGCTCGAACCAGGTCCAGTTAGACGTGAGCTCCACCTTTATGTATAGTAAAGTTAAAAAATATATTTATTTCATTATATATCAATAAGTATAAATTAAATGTAAACTTTTTGAACAATATATTTTAATATATTTCTGAAAAAGGCCCCTGTTATTGATAGCAGTTTGTGACTTTAGCATAACATGTTCGGCAGCTGTGGCAGCCATTAGGGCATTACCTCTGCCGTCCTGTAGATGGCACTGTTACCTTGCTAACTACCATAAATGTTCAAGAGAGGCTAGACTGTTTCAGCTTTAGACCTGCCTTTTTGCCTTTTAAAATTGAAACACTCAAGCAAAGTAAAAGTACTTCAAATTTGTTCTTTAGTACAGCACTTGAGTAAATGTACTTAGTTACTTCCCACCATTTATAATAAATAGTAAAAACACTTTGAATGAGTACTCAATGAGTAATTTTACTTTCTAAATACATTTGAAATCTTCTGTGGTTTTAAATGTACTACATTTAGAACTTTTACTTGTAGCCGAGTATTTCTACACTGTTATTCGTACTTTTACTAAAATAAAGGATCCAAAGACTTCTTCCATTGTGTGTCAGCTGGACTGATCCAGAACCAGCACACTCCATCTGAAGGTTTTAGTCTGTTAAGAAAAAAAGATTCACCACATGAAACCAGAGCAGAATCTAAATATATTTGTGTGCAGTCCACACTCACAGAACTCCAAAAGTGTCCTTCAAACATGCAGTGGACAGGAAGTGAGTTAGTGAGTTAGTGTCCAATCAACAGTCCGACGCGTTCATGGTGAATTGTTCATGTGAAATGATGCGAACTGTAACACAACCTTCAAGTTTCCTTCTGACTGAACATTGGTTACTACACTTACACAGACAAAACAAACTCCTCTCCACATGAAATACATAAAAGAACATTTATGAGTCAATGTACTTGAACGGAACCTCCCAGTCAAATATTAATACTGTCATTTCCACCAGGAGGAAAACTAAACATGAAAATAATCAGAGGGAGTCGAACAGCTTTAACAGAATGTGACATTTGATGACATCACATCAATTTGTGACAAAAACAGCAGAAATGATCTTGCTGTTTGATAAACAGGAATCGAAATGTGAATTTTAATATTTTCTTGTGTGAGGAAATGTTAAAGTTGTTTACCATAATGTTCAATAAACAAATCCAGGATCAGAACTGTAATAAATTACATTTAGTTTCATGCACATTTAGTTGCCTTTCTTTATGTTTTATTTCCAAAATTAAGCAGACGTGTTTTCATTGATCTAAATGTGTTGCAAACTTCAAGTAATTTGTCAAAATAAAATGTGAATGAATGTTCTCGTGCCATCGTAGATGGATTATGGAGCTATGGGAGCCATGAGGAAACAGCTGATCAGTCATGTGACTTCAGTGTTCGCTATGTCCTGACTTATTCAGAAAAAAGTGTTTTACTCTTCCCTTAAGAGAAAATGACAAACCCTCAGGATGAACTTTTCATTTCAAGAAACTTTTCTGATGTGAAACTTGACAACATGATTCATATTTAAGACGCTGGAATCAGAGATTGTTTGGATATTTTTCTGATTAAACTGCATAATTTTCTATTTCTGCTCTCATTTGATTTCTTTCCTTCTTTCCTGGTTGAAATGAGCTCCTGAATTTTTAGTGTTGGGCCGAAGGATTAACGTTCATTAAACCCGTAAACGTCTTCTGGAGCCACACAGGTTTTCATCTTCATAAACTGTTCTGAGCTTCGCCAAACATTTGAGCTTATAGTTCTTAAGTTTCCTGCTAAGACGTTCAGATGAATCTTCAAAGAAAATAATAATTTAAAGAGACAAACATTAAAGTTAAAGATTAGAGGATTAATTAACAATCTGTTAATCTTAATGTTTCTGTTCCTGAGACTCTGCTGGAGACACAGTGATGATCAAACATCAAACACATTTCTTCTTGTCTTGTGTTGAATCCGTTTCGAATTCGTCCATCTGAAAACTCTCTGCAGGTTAAATGATTCAGACTGGAAGCAGCAGGTCCTGGTGTTTGACTGATGTCCCCTTAGTCTTAGTTTGCAGTCTGGCAACCGGATAGGGGGACACTGTGTGAGGTCTGTTTTTTAGCAGCAGAACAAGAAGACAGCAGTGGCTGTGGTGGGTGGAGTCTCAGATGGCCCCGCCTCCAGGTGACACTGAGGTTTGGACTCGTCATCAGGTGTCTTCAGGCAAACTTCTTCTTGGTCGCTGTGAAACGCTCCATGTACTGAGGAGGAAACAACAGAGAACATCAGTGACAGTGATGAACTAATAAAGACTAATTAAATAACACTACAGACCATCAGAGATTCTAATTACTGTTGCTGTATTTAATCACAGGTGACGGATTCAAATCAGAGACAGGCATCCTACATCTGCTGTCTCACTTTCATATCCCACAGACCCTGAACGCAGTGTGACAGGAAGCAGGTCTGACCTTGTCGTATCCTTCCAGGTCTCTGAGCGTCTTCACCTCAAACAGGTTTCCCTCCAGAGAGAACAGAGACACCTGGGAGTCCTTCAGGATGGACTGAGGGATGGAGGACAGCTCCAGGCAGTTCTCCTCCAGACGGAGGACCTTCAGACGAGGACACAGGGACACCCCTGCTGACAGGACAGAGATCTGGAAGAAGAGGGAGAAACCTGGATCACTATACAGCTTGATGAGTGTTGAGTAGTGTTAGGGATGATGAAGAGTTTCTGCTGTTCTTTGTTACTAACCAAGAAAAGAAAAGTTGTCGTGTTGTGTTATATATCTTTTAGTATCAAATATATATTTTTCAGGTTCATCAGAGTAAGAAACAAAAGTATCATGACAACACCAGCCCAGAGTTATTTTGGTGTTATGGTAACTTGGATTTGGTACCTGGTTCTGGTTGAGGTTGATCTCAATGGCCTGCAGCTCTGACACCTCTGTGGGGACATTCTGGATCTGGTTGCGGGACAGGTCGAGCAGGTCCAGATGCCTCAGACTTCCCAGTCCGGAAGGGAACTCTGAGATCTGGTTCCCTGACAAGTTGAGGGTCCGCAGAGCTTTGAGCTGGCCCAGGGTGGGGGGCAGCTGCTGGATCCGGTTCCCATTCAGACTCAGAGTCTCCAGCTTCTTCAGCTTCGAGATCTCATTGGGGAGGCAGGCTGAGGACAGAAACACAACAAACATCTGGATGTTACCACTTACTGTGTGCTGATTCTGCTGAGAGGACGAAGAGCTGGAAGACCCCAAAACCAGATCTGTTGCTAAGGCTAAGCTGTAGTGAGCAAACTAAAATCCAACCAAACCAAATCTAACAACAACTTGGACTGATCACTGGAAGAATGACTGACCAACACTCAGTCATTTGATTTCACTAGAGTGACAAACAGATGATTAAATCAGTCGGCATGCTGCGATCACAGGAAGATGAACTGATGTTCTTACGCCATTAAACTGACGTCTCCACCGCCTCGTATTATCAGATTTTTGCTATTTTTGCTATTGTCAGCACATAAATCACTCGCCTCACTGTCAAACACTTACTGAGTCTGTTGGAGTTCAGCGTCAGACTCTTGAGGTGCAGGAAGTTTCCGATGCCAGCGGGAAGAACCTCGATTTTGTTCCCGGACAGATCCACCGTCCGCAGGTTCCCAGTGAGTCTCTGCAGCTCCTCTGGAAACTGAAACAAATAGTAAAAAGCTCACGGTCTGACCTCTGAAGATCATTGCAGCACAAGTGCTGACGGACAAAGAGCTCACTCTGCAGAAACCTTTATAGTTCGTCACACTGAGTCAACAGAAACACGCCTTTGTCTGCGTTTTAGATTTAAACAGCAGCTCAGCTAACAACAGAACCATCTGCATTTTTTACAGAGAGATGAACGTCTTATATTTATATCAATATTAGTAAAACTGAAAACAAACAAAACTGAGGGTTTAATTTAAAACTTAATCTATTATGAAAACTGATTGTTGCAGCTCTTTATACTAGAATCCTGATCATGTACAACACCTAAAATGCTTAAATTTGCTCACACAGAAGTCTGTAACGTAGCAGATAGCTGTTGTTGTGCTATGAACGAGGAGGGAAAACAGCCTGTAAAAACACGTCCATCTCTTCCATGTGTTGATACGAGTCGTGTCTTGTCTGCATCATCCCACATCACATCTGCTGCTAACAAAACAGGAAGGAAGTGGTAAAGTGTAGAAGCATTTTTGCTCAATTTGATTGGCTGCTTTGTCCAACTGTGACACTACTGAGTGCTGAGAATAATTTAACCTTTGCGGGCAGGGCAAAAGAGTGCAGCGTTCGGTACTGGCAAGAAAAAGGGTTAACTATGGCGTGTTTCTAACAGCGCATCTTAATGTGATCGCCTGCTTAGCTGACCAACTCTTTCAAAGTTGTTGCAACACAGACCTTTTCTCTTGGACACAGAAAGTCGCTTACCAGCGCACTGCTGCAGCACTAACTGTGCTAGCTGCTCTATTATTATTGGTCCATGCCCGGCCCTGAAAACCTCCTCTTCTTCTTCTTTTTCTTCTTCTAGGTGGTGCAAAACGCCTGTGATACAAACACTAACACTGCCCCAGTGCTCTGAGCTCACATGATGTGAGAACAGACGTACGAATGACAGAGACACCATTCACCTGATTACAAGTCAGTGTAGCATCAACAGGAGTTAACAGACGTCAGTTCATGAGAGAAAAGTCAGAAAAAGTTAAAATCATGAACGTGCAGAGACCTTCAGTGTTTTTGAGTATGTTATCCCTGCCTCTCTTCTTCCCCGAGCTAGCTTGTGTTTGTTTGTTTGAGACAAGTCATGTGAGGCGTCCAGGCTGGTTTGGTGTGTTTTTGGTTCAGTCCGGATCTCTGTGTTTCTCTATAAACACGGTGACATCGTAACAGGATGAACGGGTGAGTCTCACCTCCTGCAGCCCCTTCGCTGTCAGCTGGAACACCCCGGTCTTCTGGGAAGTTTCCAGGTGAGACTTCAGCGCACTGTTCCCCATCTGGACCCTGCAGCCAGGTACCTGTCTGTCTGTCTGTCTGTCTGTCTGTCTGTCACTGATCTCACAGATGTCCCTGTCTCAGTCTACAGCAGTAAAACTGGATCTGTAGTGAAGGTGATGACAGAGTTCATATCCAGACTGTCCTGGGATCAGCTGACAGCTTTAACGTCACTCCTCCTCCTCCTCTTCTTCTTCTTCTTCTTCGGCGGTGTTAATCAGATCAGGTGAATCCCTGCGGATCAGAGCAGAGTCAACAACAAGCAACAGGCTGCCGGAAGAGCTAGCTTCGTTAGCATTAGCTCGCTCGCCTCTTATCTGTCATGTCCGACAGAAGTTTCTTCATGTTTATGTTGTTCGTCCACGCGTCGTGTTCGTGTTTATGTTCATGGGCGTGAACCCATAGCTATGTTAGCATAGCAGCGTTAGCCTGCCAGCCGTCACATAAACAACAACAACAACAGGAAGCGGTTTTACTTACGTCAAAGTGGACACTTTAAAATGGCGCAATTCGTCCGGAGTCCCCTCAAAAATATATATTAAGTTAATACAACATAAAGTGTGTAAAGGACAGAGCTAAGCGCTGACCGATGCGCTGCCGTCTGCTCAGGCGGGAGGTGCAATGGGAACAGCGGACGGGAGTTACGTCACTTCTTTTGGGCATGCGCCTTTTTTCTACGGAAAGCCTGCAGAGCCCTAAACCATGATGGAGAGCAGCCGGGTTTAACCACAGACAGATAGACGCCTAATGATTTAAACCAAAAACGGAGAGGTTAGACTGCCTGGTAACTGCAGGCCATGAACTGTGCAGTTTTAGTTCATATATTGGATATTACACATATCTCTTATTGTGTGTAAGCACTTTAACTCTTGATGTCAAATTCCAGTTTTCCATAATTTTTGAAGTTGCAGCATGTCCTTATAGGATGTCACGTGCCCTGTCGTTTGAGCTACCAAGATCAATAAGTCCTATGGTATATAGCCTTTTAACACATATTAGCTCATATAACAACAGTGTCAAAGCAACTCTGAATCTCAACTGTGTGAAGATCAAAAAGAGTTATTAATGTTATGGAATTTTCCATCCTTAGGTTACAGGGGTCACGTGTGGGCCTTGAGGTCCTCGGCAGTATTAATTGTTTGGCTTTGTTTGAGAACAGCATGTGCTGGCCTGTCTCAACACTGTGCTGGCCAGGGCTCCAAGAGACCTTATGTTGTCTTCCTAGACATAATAGAAAGCTTACTGTTGACGTCCCATTAACATAAACAGACAACAGTGGCTCCAGACTAGAATATGCTGACAGTAACACCTCCATGGGTAAAGACATTCTCTTTGACTAATTCTGGGCGTCAATAAATAATACAGCATAAGACATCACCTTCCTGACCTCACTGTTGACCTTTGACCTTGTGGAGCAATTTCTCCAAAATAGTTAAATATACAGCATCTTCATTTATAGCATCAAAACTAAACTTGAACCGAGTCAGTTCTGTTCATAACAGAATCAATGAAATCTGTCCAGTTTGAAAGCCTGAACTCTGCAGAGAGGGGATCAATGTGAACGTGTTTTTCAAAAGTCTCTCTCATTGAACAAATGTTTTCTGCTTGAGATGTTTGAGAGATTTTGAGACACATTTTATATAAAGGATTTGCAATGCCTACATAAAAACAAAGATTTAAAGTGAATTGTTGCATGATATAATAAGTTACATCTGGAAAAAAATGGTTAATATAAAGTAAAACACAACACACATAAGTTAACCATCTACTGTATGTGAACAAAAAGAACTGGAGCTCAACCCAGTCCTGTAAAGTTCTGATGTTTCCTTCACTAACTGCTTCTTCTCTGTGCTGGAAATAGTTTGGCATTAGTATAAATATATTTATTTAGACTGTAACATTGATAACAGGCATTTTATTGTGGTATTTGACATCCTTACTTCTTGCTGAGGAATTAGAACTTGTGTCAAGCCGCTGAAACTTTGCACGATGACAAACAGGTCTTGCCTGTTGGAGGCGGGAATCATTGTTAAAACAGTTTTGTATGAACAAAATAACCATCAGGTAAATGTAACTACACATTTTTGAATTATGGAGATATGGAAAGGGGAAGCAAAGGAAGTCCAGAATTCAAATGTGACATACACTCTCAAATCATTTCAGTTTGTAGCATCCAGTCGAATGAATGAAAGCCAAGACTGATGATCTATGTTGTTTATTTCACCCAGAGAAATAATTAATCAATAATTTCGTCTTTATCGTATTATAATAATTTTATTACGTTATAAAGCAGGTTCTGTTTTCTGTTTTATTTTGCATTAAATTTGCAGGCCACGTGTTTGTCATAAAGCACTTTAAACTGTATTACTTGGTGCTTGAGAAATCAAATGTATTATTGGTGTTGCTTATAAATGTCCACTATAATAATAAAAAAGATTAATCATACGTGTTGTTTATATCATTTTCAGTCATAACAGCACAGGGGTTTGAGCACAGAATAGTTTGTACGATTCACATCAGCGTATGTAGTAAGGGAAAATACCCAATATAGAAAATGGAAATACTCAAGTACCTCAAGACTTTATTACAGTACAGTAATCCAACTGGTTTTTGTGAAGAAACTTATCTCAGATTTATACACTGACTGAACTGTGGATATTCACAGAGACAAAAAAAAACAAAGTCTCTTGCTGCCTTTATTGGAAAATATCAGGGTAAGCCAATCAGAGGGTGACGATATCCAAAGTCTTTGTTCAAGATCAGAACACATTTTTGTCTTAGCATTGTCCACAATCCCAGACTCACCTGTACCACAGTCCTGCTGTCAGGTGGATTATAAACACATTTTTGAGGAAAATGAGAGAAATAACTCTTAATAAATCTATTATATATAAAAATGTATGAATAAATCTTTTGGCTTTAATCTTGTAAAACTCACATTTTTGTGACACTGAGGATGCCAGCTAACAAACCTCTTAAACCAATCCTGCTGCTGGACTAGTCAGTAATATTAGCTGCTGCTACGTCTTGTGTTGTTGACTTTCCTTGATGTTTGGCTGTTAGCAAAGTTTCTAAGCTGCTAGTTTTTGATCATAAGTAATGTAATCAGAAGAAATACACGTGTATGTCATGTCATGTTCATACTAATTTATATGAGATGAATTTAAATAAGAATTCAGGTTTGCTCATCTCTTGAACTGGTGAAATCTTTCACCTTCATTTTACCTCTGCTACAAACAATAGAAGAAGGAACAGGAAGTCATGGCTCAAAATATTATTACAAATCATTTAATATTTGACACAATGATGGTAATAATGTTAAAAATACACACAATTAACAAAGTCCATGTTTGTCTTGCCCATCCAGCTGCAGGACAAAGTGGAGAAGGAGGATTAAGGTTGTCATGCAGAGCTGTCACTCAGCATGCTGCTGCTGCGGACTTCCTTCCACCGTAGAACCTGATTGGACAAACTCTCCACCTCCCCCACGTGGTCCAGTAACTGGGCGAGAGAGGCATTCTGAAACATTAAAAACTAATTTATGATAAAAATAAAAACATTTAGACTTGCAGACAGAGTATTTTGGTTTTCATCTTTCCTTTCTTGTCCTGGCAGTAATGTGCCTCCATACAGTCATGTGGTACAGTCACATGTTTACAGTGAGTCATATACTCACTAGCTGAGTGAGGCGGTCTCTGGTGGTGGGACTGCAGCGCACAGAGATCAGATTCTCCTCCAGAGTCTCTATGAAGTCCAGCAGCATCTTCACCACGTCCACCACAAACCTGAAACGCAACAAACTCAACGTTTACAACACAAACTGGTCTTCTTTATGTCTGGACCTTGTCTGGGTCTGACCCAGGATCAGTCAGAATCATGGTGTGAGCTCACCGACGCTATAAAGTGATAAAAGAATCTGCTGCTCAGCTGGAATCAAACCAGGATGTTTGCAGCTTTCACTTGGCACCTTAACCCACTGAACCACTACAACCACGTCATGTCAGCAGACCAGAGGGCTTTGTGACAGCCAGTCTCAGTGCTGGATCAGCAAAAAAGATATCAAACAAGGCGCTTACCTGTGCAGGTGAGCCTGAACGGGCAGGTTGGTGCGACCCAGTGGTTTCATCAGTCTCTGCCTCAGACTGTTCTGATCCTTCAGGAGGTCCTGCAAATGACTGCAGAACATCTGTAATGTCTGGAACCTCCGAGCTGCAAGACAGGAAAGATGACATGTTTGAACTGACTGATGTTTAGATGTTCATAAAGCAGGACTTTAAGCCCCTGAACGCAGATGTCCTGTTGTCTGTTTTCAAAAGGAGAGCCCAGTCAGGTCTCCTCTTTACAGACATACAGTATAAATGTGTGTATTGGAATATTACAGCACACTGTGCTCCGTCTTGAATGTCTGACTGTAAAGCTAAGACTCTTGTGGATTCATGTGTGAAGATTTTGATCCCCACAGGAGTCATTTCATCGAGCTTGCTGTTTTTAAAATGACCTGTTGGGACCTCAAGGATAATCTTAGCCTCATCAAACTGTCCAACCACAAACTAGAGCGAAGGGCGTTCAGAAGATAAATGGCTTTCCACACCTGATTCACAATGAGGGGGACAAGACAAATATCCACATCCAACCAAAAACGTAAGAACAGTACTACTCTTACACTGTGCTGTTCCTCGAGGACTTTGTGCCTTATTGTGGATTTTTAAACATTTCTGGTGGTCAAAAATGACTTATGACACAAAATATTTGATGATAATGATCATTATATCTTTTTGTCATAGTGTGCTGAGACCGTAAAACACCCCGAACTTTAATATGTTCATTATTTTATAAAATGTTCATTACAGATTTATGACACACAGAGCTGCAGCTCAGACAAATCTTTCAGATGATGTATGAAACCTATTTTAACCTGTGAAGACAAAAATATGTTTATTACAGAGACGACTGGAGTGGAAGAGGTTTGTTTGACATTTTCAGACACAGCTCTTTTTGATGAAGATGAGGGAGTCCAGGTAAGTCTGTCGTTATTCTATATTTGTCTTATTGCCATCTCTCAACACAGCCTGACTTCCTGTAATTTCCTACAGCAGCAGCTCGCTGTCATTTTTAATCAAACAAACAGGAGGAAATAGTGCTTTTGTTGAGGACTACACAGTATTGATGAGAAGGAACACTCACTGAGGTAGAATCTGTGTGTGACGTCGGCGCTCTCCTTCTCCATCTTGAGCAACTCCATCTCCAGCTGCAACTGAATCAAAGACACAAGGCTGATCTTTAATAAGCACACCTCAACAAACTTTAAAGCAAAATAAATGTTACAACAAATATTCTTTTCTCATCCAGTTCATGAAGTTAAACACAGAAACCTTCTCTTAATAAATGAGAGTTATCATCTGAGCTCAGTCAATGGTGGGGAGTAACCACTCTGTGCTTTCTGTCTGCTGCCGGTTCCAGAGCGAGTGAGGCAGAGGCTTTGTGACTACAGATCTGATAGTGGGACATTTATATGAGTCTGTGAATTGAGGGATGTCATAAAGAAAATCCTCCTGAGTCTCTTCAGCTGCTCTGAAGACTGAATGTGACGTCAAGAATGGTGCCATCCCCAGTGTTGTCTAGTCAGCTTGTTTTTTTTTTGTTTTTAAAAAAGGCACTAGCGCTTTTCACATACAGTTTTATTTTAGATTCATTATTTTTCACACATAATCTTAAAGTAATTACTTTAATGAAATGTTTGTTTATGATACTATGGCAGTTTTTCACTTTTAGTTGATGTGTATAGATTTTTAGTTCACTGCCGAACTACTGGTGTGTAGACGCTGGATATAGCCTTCTCGCCTCACCCTCTCCTTCCTAGCATGGAGGAGAAACTACAGTGAAAGTCTTGATCTACATCCAGAATTTAGTTTGTCTATTCTAGGTTCCTGTAGAAACATGGCGGATGAACGTGGCAGACTCTGTGGAAGACGACCCACAGCGTCTGTAGATAGAATAAAAAGCAACAATTTTCGATATATATAAAAATATTATTTAACATTCTACAGTGTTGTACAGCTTGATTTCTGCTCTGCTCCAGGTTGCCAGATACGAAACGTACTACAGCCATGGAAGCATAAGAAGTGGATTAACAGAGTGAACGTTCTACCTGACCTCTATTAGCAGACTGGAGGTTAAACACGGTAAATATTGGAGATGATTTGTAAGATAAAGACAGCTTAGAGCCCAGAAGGACCCAGAGCTCCTGTTCAATATTTCACTATATTTAGATCATTTATGCTGTCATCAATAACCTTAAATATACATTGTAATGTTTCCTCTGTAAATACAAACATATCCTCACCATCATCAGCCCCGTCTTGACTTATAGCTGCTGTAAGACTTTTGATCCTGACCCACAGTGCATCGTTAGAAAATGACAAAGACGTTGTAAAAGTTACAGTACCAATTTTAGCCACTAGATGTGACTATTACAAAACAAAGTAACAGTTTTTTCCTTTAAAAAAAAAAATATATTATGTTAATTATTGCAAGGCCTCGAAAAGCAATATCACATGAACATGTACCTCGTCCAGCATTCTCTGTCTCCTAATTCGCTGCTCAGCTTCATGCAGGTGAGAAGAGAAGGTGGGGCTCAGCCTGGAGGAAGTGGAGTCTATTTCCTCCTGACAACAGGTAGAGACAAAACATTGTGTCAGACTAACTGTACGATGTGCTTTGTTTTTATTTGATCACCTAAAATTATAATTTGATGTCTAATAAATGTCTGCATATCAGTTTCGGTAACATAAAGTCAGGCTGAACATAAAGAGATGTGACGGGAGGTTTCAGACCTGAGACAAAACTCCTCTGGAGACACATCTGGACAACAGACTGGCAGTTGGAGTCACGGAGAATGGACACAAATCCCACTGATGCATCTGAAACACAAAGGGAGGAACCAAATGTTCTGCATGCATTTGGACAAAAACATGAAATAACTGGAGGTCAGAGTAAATCTTTTTCCTTCACTGCATTTATCTGACAGCTTTCCCAGTGCCTCCCACCTGTAACAGCACCTAACTGTCAATCAAGTGGTTGCACTGTTAATTATGCGCAACTTTGAGCATTAATATCATCTGAACGGGCAAGTTCACAGTTGTCATGGACGGGGAAACTAGCTATAAAGTCTAAAACTGTTGCCTGAACCAGGCTGTAAACATGTTTATTTCTGCTATGAAGTTAGGCATTTTAACATGGGGACGTATGGAGACTGACTCACTTCTGCAGCCAGTCTCGGTGGCCACTTGAGGAATTACAGTTTTTAACACTTCCACATTGACTTAATTGGAGGCTGCCGCTTGACGTGAACTAGTTCGCCCGCGTTTTGCATTAACCATCAGTTAACTGGCAAGTTAACAATTTATGTAGATTATTTGGCTAGACTTTTGCTAACTCACAATGTGACTAAATATGTTGTTTTTTTAATCTTAGTGTGGTTATGCTGTTGTATTTTCAACACAGATGAGCTAACATGTAGCATATATCTAAGTACAGGACAGGAGGGAGTTGACTGAGGCTTGCTCAACTGTGATTGGAGCACATACTGAAAAGGGGCGGGACTTATGACGGTTCAGTGAGTGTATTGACCTATAAATGAAGGATGAACTCTTTTGATTGAAGTTATTTCACAGGGTTTGGACTGTTGACAGACAATCACAATCCTCTCATGAGATCAGAGAGAACACCGGCAGGCCTTCCTCTCACGGTCCCTTATTATTAAACAGAATTTTTCACCTCATAACTATTGTAAATGGAATAACAAGGACATTTTGTTTAAACACAAATCCCTTTTCATTGAGTATTGGTGTAATGATAACATAGGATAACAATACCCTTCTGGGCATCCACACTAATAGCCAGAGGAATAGTAGAGTGTGCTCTTTCAGGCACACTCAATTAGACTCCTGTTAAAAAGAGATGTCACTACAGTTCCATACGTGGTCTCATACTGGAATAAATACATGGAATGCACTGACTGGAAGAAGAGTTGGCTCCAATAGAGTGAGAGAAATTTCATTAAAAATAATTCATAGATTTTATTCATCCAATAATCATATTGTTAGAAAATTCAAAAAAGACATTGATGTGAAATGCACTTTCTGTTCTGAACATATTGAAACAGTTACTCATTTATTTTGGCACTGCCCCTTTGTCCAAAGTCTGTGGCTTAATATCTGTAACTTTATTGCTAACAATGTTAATAAAGATTTTAAGTTGTTTGGGAGGTTTTGTACTGTTTGGGCTATTTGACTTTGAAAAATTCAACGAAACATTTATTATCAAACTCATCATGCTGATGGCAAAATTTCATATTCATAAATGTAAATTTACTCAAAGAAAACCATCTTTTGTTGCCTTTCACAGTGAGCTCTGGCAGTAGATTGTTTCAACTGAATTTTCTAACAACCAAAAAGCAATCAAAACTGTTAATATTTGTGAACAATTAAATATACTAGTGTAAGCTATTTCACCCTCCTGGCTTGGAATATACATGTGAAATGCTTTTATAATGATTTGTATGCTTATTTTGTTTGTGAAACAAAGTTCTAATAAATTAATAAAAAGTGTAAATATCCAAACTTGACTATAGCACTTTAGTACTACTTGTATGTTGTCAGTGTGGTATTAGTACTTTTACTTCAGTGTGGCCTGGTGGTTATGGGTGAACTTCGAACCCAGTTGATCGCGGGCGGCTGTGCAAGGATCACACGCATGCTCAGGATGTACAGCGGGTCGTCCACTAATCACAAGATCGGCGGTTCGATCCCCCGCTCCTCCAGTCTACATGTACAAGTGTCCTTGGGCAAGATACCGAACCCCAAATTGCTCCTGTAACACCGAAAATACACTGCATGCGGAACGACAGCGTCCGCCAACTCACACATAATGTGCCCGGAGACTGTGTGAGCTGACACAGTGACTAAAATTTACACGACGGAGCCGTTCCGCGTGCAGTGTCGCGTCCGCTACATGACTAAATGATCTGCGTCCTGCACACATGCCGAACTGAACCGTCGTTCCTACAGACTCTAACCTTGGTGTGTGTGTTTTTCAAAGCTCAGTACGTTTAAAGAGAAAACAACAGAAACTTGACAGTTGATGCATTTTAAACGTGATTTCGCGCGAAAGTGTTTGTCTGTGAAGGGGAGAAGGAACGCAGAATTTAGTAACAGTTTGTTTGTTCTTACCGTTAAAACAACAACAACAACCGCCGCCACTGAACCCGCCCAACGGTTTGTCTTCTTCTTCTTCTTCTTCTTCTCCTTCTTCGAACAATCTGGAGCGCTGCAAACCAGGAGTTGTATGTCGCCACCTACTGTACCGGAGTATGTTTCATGGAGTATGTACCATGAAGGATGAACTGATTTTTAGATGTGTTCATGCCTGATTGTATTAGATTTGGTGACGTTTGCCATTTAAAAAATAATAATAATTGTGACAATGAAAACAAAATTGTTACAGAACATTTGTATGTAACTTTTTTTAAAACTTTTTTTTATTAGTAGTATTATTAAAATGTTCGTATTGGACCCCAGGCATCTTCACATTACCAAATCTGGCCCTCTTTAAAAAAAAGAACACCCCTGTTATACCATAAATATTAAAGAAACTTCGCATACAGCACCAGTCACGTTTTGACACACCTTTTCATTTAATGTGTTTTTTTTTCTTCATTGTTTTAACACTTAAGACTTCAAAACTATGAAATAAAAATATAAAACATGTTTTTCTTTGTGCTGTGTTAGATTTTTTTCTTTGATGACAGCTTTGCACAATCTTCATTCTCCCAGTCAGCTTCATGAGGTCATCATCTAGACTGGTTTGCCAACAGTCTTGAAGGAGTTCCCATATATGCTTATTTGTTGCTTTTCCTTCACTCTGAGCTCAACTTTTCTACGTCTCACAAACACAGTGGCCTGAACCAAAATTCTCAATCAAGTTTGGACTCATCAGTCCGGATTACCACTAGTCTAATGTCTATTTATTGTGTTTGTTGGTAAAAAGCAGTTCTCTTCTTCTTGTTGGTCTCCATCAGTAGTGGTTCCTGCTGAAGAAATTTTACTCTAGTAAACTAGTTTTACCATTCCAGGTGAGACTGTGCAAGCTGAAAAAAAGAGGTTTACTTTATAGAATCTAAAATATAAAAAGTATTTTGATTTGTTTAAAACTTTTTTTAAACACATTTACCGCATAATTACATATTATGTGTCCGTTCATAGTTTGATGTCTTCAGTATTAATCTATGATGAGAAGGTATGTCCAAACTTTTGACAAGTACCGTATAAATCAGTATTTGTTGCCCCCACTTTCAAAGTGTAATCCCTCTGTGGGATCCAACACACACATGTACACATACACATGTACAGCTGTCTCATATGGACGTTAATTTTAATTAGTCCCTATGGGGCTAACAAAGGACTTAATATAATAATCTCAAGACTTTAAGGAATTAAGACAACTAATAGTACCTATATTAAAGAAAAATGGGAAAGGGAAACTAATAGCTGTATTACAGAGGAAATCTGGACAAGATATTGTGAATTTCAGTGGAAGATTTCAAGCTCAACCTCTTGGAGAATGTTTGGCTGGAACAGATATTTTATTTCACCTGTTTAGCAGTCTCATCACTCAAGTTCCTCCAGTTGCTGGAGAAAATGTGGCTTTCAGGAAGCAAATCACTATCACTTGTTTTATGCCTGTCCAATTGTAAATGCTTTCTGGCATAAGGTCTACAGAGAATTAGTGACACTAAAAGTGGAAAAGGTATATTGCTTCGCCCTTCTTTTGTTTAATTCTTTGTCATTTTCTTTTTTCTTAATATTTTTTTTGTAAAATCTTGTGAAACACCCCATGTTCTGTTCTGTTAATATTTGTATATTTCATTCAAATAAAAACTGTAAAGTGGGATCACTGTATAACTTTATTAAGCAATGAAAACTGTGCAAATTTAAAATGCCTGTGGTACAGACACTAACACTCCCCTGATGCTCTAAGCTCACAGTCCGGGCAGCCCAGCTAACAAACAGAGCTAACATTAGCTCACTGCAGCTACAGTTGGCAGCAGTTTACTTCACTGTCCATCAGGAAACTCTGTAAATCACAGAGAGTTGAGGTGGAGCAGCCGGAGGACATCAGAGGGAAAAGCAGAAAACAATTACTCCTTAAAATATGATCCAGTTTCACCAGAATCAGTCAAATAGTTGGTGGTGTGTGACTTAAAGTGTTACGGACCAGGAGCCTGTGTCTGGTCTTTCGTGTCTGTGTTACCTTGTCTTAGTGGCTCATTTGTCTTTGCTCTGTGTTTAAATGTTTGAGCTGTTCCTTGGGTTTTGTTTTCCATTACTGTTACTGATTTCAGTTTTGGTTTCTGGAACCTTGCCTGCCCCTTGAATTTGTTTGCTTCTTTTGACTGCTTTTGCATTGACCTCTGCCCGCCACACCTCCCTTACACTTTGTCCTTTTTGTCAATTAAATAATTAAACTGCATCAAGATCTGACTCTAAGTCATTTGCATCCTATTCTCTTTGTGGTCATTTACTCAGCTTGTAGGAGTGTGACACTACATGTTTCTAAGAATGCACTGCGCGTGTTTTAATTTTGCTATGTTTTTTGAGTGTTTATAGAGTTTTTACAGACAGTAGCACAAAGTCCCATTGACCCCAAACACACCGCAGACTGATTTGGCAACGAGCATCAGGTATGTAGAGCACCTCCAATGTCTCAAAAAAAGAGGCAGAAGCGGCCAGAGGGAGGGGTACAGGAAACGCACAAAAACGTAAGGAGACGAAGAGTGCAATCGCCCATGAGGGCCAAGAAGGAGCAAGGGAAGGATGGCAGGACGCTATTCCCCAGGCCGGAAATGACGGAGTCAGGCAGGGACGAGGCAAGGGGCTGATGGCAGAGGTTGTGTGAGGGCAGGTGGTGGATGGTGGTGGTGGTGGTGGTGGGCGGCAACAGCAGACGGCAGCCACAGTGAGAGGCGGAAGGCACTGAAGGCAGGACACGGGGGAGAGCTCCGGGGCAGACGCCTGGGGAGTATCCCAGACAGTCACCACCATATTCTAGGGACAGAACACGGGGCGGGTCATTTTCAATTATTTTAACATATTTGTGTAAATAAACTATGGACCTTTTTTAAAATGATGCCTGGAGTTTCTTCCTCCTTGTACCCCTAGTTTTACAGTACTGTACCCTACATCTCACAAACTTGTCCTTTGTTTCTGTGATACTGTAATTCTTGTTTATTGTTTATGAACCTGCAACCAGTCAAAATCTATTGAGCAGTCTGTGTTGTAAACAAATGGAAAGCACAACATTCAGGGCCATACAATTTGGTTATTGCAATTCTACAAAAAGTAGATGTGCAGTTACAAAAAATATTCATGCTGTCAGGTTCAGACAGACAACTGGACCCACAGAGCAGATCAGAGACTGACAGGTGTGGTAAGGCGGTTTATTGACAGTCCGGATTCGGTACACAAAAGGCAGTCAGCGGGGCAAAAGTACTAAATCACGAGGCAGGAAGAAAGTCCAAGAACAGGCAAGGGTCAAGAATCCAGAACACGGAGCAGACAGGCAGAAGTACAGGACGCTAGGCAAAAACGTGTCGAAGAAACAAACAGGGTTGGTACACGAGGAAACTATGAAGAAAACGCCAGAGAGCTAACCACAAGGATGAAGACAATCTAACAAGGACACACTGGGAGAGACAGGCTTAAATACACATGAGGGGAGGAGCAAACGAGACACAGGTGAAAACAATGGGCAATCACAGGGAGTAAAGACACCAGGAAAGAAACACAAAAAGGAAGTGAGGGAAACCAAAATAAAACAGGAAGTCTACCCACAAACTAAAAGCCTGACACATGCAGTACAATACATACAGTGATTAACATTACACATGTCTATAGTGTAGTGTAGTACAGTAAATTTGCAATTACAAAAATACAGTAGTATACTGTACCTGTTCTCTTCTGTGAAGGTCCTTACTATGGTGGACACAGAAAATCGTCTCAGATTGGGTTGCACTCTAAGTCCTGCTTCCCTCATTGTCAGTCTATGGACAAGAACATGGTCTGTGATTGTTGCTTATTTTGAAAGATAACTCTCCTCTTGTTTCAGGTCACTTGCCCTTCCTCATGTGTCACCGGTCTGATTGTCTTCCCCGCCCTGATTGTTTCGTTCATTTCGTTCACCCCAGCCGGTCGTTCACACAGTCCTTGATCTTCCTTGCTTCCCCACGTAACGTGTGCTTGTTGTTTTTGCCTCCACGTGAGTGATTTTTTTTTTTTTTGTAAATTTCATAGTATATGGTTATTGTTTTCTGTTCAGTTTTATAGCAGATTTAGCTTTTGTCCTCCCTTTGTGGAGTGATTTTCTGTTACCTTTTTCCTCTTGTGGAAAATGTAATAACTTATTACATAATGCGGCAAAATTTATTACAAAATGCGTTGGGGCAGTTTATTACAAAATGCGGCTTTATTACAAAATGAAATGAAAAAGTTATTACATTTTGGACGTTTATTACAAAATGCACCGTTATTACAAAATGCGGCTCAACATGGCGCAGCCTTGTTGAGCCACATTTTGTAATAATGGTGCATTACATTATTACATTTTGAGAAGATTATTACAAAATGCACATGCAACTTTTTTATTTTCTAGGAAATGTAATAACATGGTGCATTATGTAATAACAATTCTAAAGCATATGTTGAGCCGCATTTTGTAATAACGGTGCATTTTGTAATAAACGTCCAAAATGTAATAACTTTTTCATTTCATTTTGTAATAAGCCACATTTTGTAGTAAACTGCCGCATTTTGTAATAAACTGCCCCAACGTTTTGTAATAAATTTTGCCGCATTATGTAATAAGTTATTACATTTGACAAGATTATTACAAAATGCACTGCAACTTTTTTTATTTTTCTAGGAAATGTAAAACATGGTGCATTAGTAATAACAATCTAAAGCATAGTTTATTTGTTTGTTATTGTATTTTATTTTACTTTAAAGTATTTGTAAAGCTAGGCCTGTTGAGCCGCATTTTGTAATAACGGCATTTGTAATAAACGCCAAAATGTAATAACTTTTCATTTCATTTTGTAATAAAGCCGCATTTGTAATAAACTGCCGCATTTTGTAATAAACTGCCCCAACGCATTTTGTAATAAATTTAGCCGCATTATGTAATAAGTTATTACATTTTGACAAGATTATTACAAAGCACTTGCAACTTTTTTATTTTCTGGGAAATGTAATAACATGGTGCATTATGTAATAATACCTAATATTGTTGTTTGTTAAACAATGAATTTATACAAGAGTGACTTTTGTGGTTTTTTATGCAATTTCCCTTAGAGCTATGTAGCCCAATAAATCTAGTATGACAGAATATAACTTTAGTTGCCTATTGAAGTTTGGAATTATATAGGCCAATAACTTGTGGCCAAATTCAAAGCTCTATGGTCTGTCACTCAGGCAGGGAGGGGAGGGCGGGCTGTAATCTGATTGGCTGCTGAATCAGTTCTACAAAGATCATGCACTGCTTGCATGCTTAATTGAGACAACAGAGTTCAACATGATGCAGTATGAAAAAAACTGTGCCAAATATTATCTGTGTTAATTTGAAATAGGGTACTGTGATGCCGCAGGTGGTGGTGGGTTATCAAAAGTAATAATTAAAAACTTTCTTAAATATATTCAAGATAAATATTTGTAGTACTTGAAATGAAATTCCACAAATAAATAAAAGTGCAAAAAAAGGCACAAAATGCACGGAGCCCTAAAGGACGTGGGGGGGGGGGGGGGGGGGGGGGGGGGACGTTTCTAGTGAGCACAAGATACTTTCGTGCGCACCAAAAAAGTATCTCGTGCGCACGAGAAAGTATCTTGTGCTCACTAGAAACCTTGGGTTAGCACAGGCGAGAGGGCTGGCTCAATTCGTGGCAGCGGCAGCTAGTAGTGGCATCTGCCGGTGTCTGAGTGTTATGGGCATCTGTTTTTAATTTTATTTATAAAAACAGTCTCAGAGTTGTATTAGCCTCGTTGGTAATAGCTAGTTGGTATTACGTGAGTTCTGCATTAATTTGCGAGGTTTTAATTAATCTCTTAACTGCTGCGTGTGTGTGTGTGTGTGTGTCGGTGTCTGGCACTGCCACCGCAAATGCTGCTGTTATGGGCATTTGTTTTTATTTTATAAGACAGTCGTCAGTGTTGTGTCCCTGGTATTGGCATTCCATTACGCGATTTGTGTCGCAGTGATGCCGGTGTCTGGGGCAGTTACCACTTGCGCAGCAGTTGAGAGATTATTAAAACCTCGCAAATTAATGCAGAACTCACGTAACCAACTAGCTATTACCAACGAGGCTAATACAACTCTGAGACTGTTTTATAAAATAAATTAAAAACAGATGCCCATAACACCAGCAGCTGCTGTGGCAGCTGCCTCAGACACCGGCAGATGCCACTACTAGCTGCCGCCTGCATTAATTGGCGAGGTTTTAATTAATCTCTCAACTGTGCAGAAGAACAATAGTTGACGAGTGCCTACGACACCTCAACTATTGTTCTTCTGCGTGTTTCATGGCATTATTAGTGACGAGTGCCTATGACACTCGTCAACTACTCACAGAGCTAGCAAGCTTGTGTGACGAGTGCCTACGGCACTCGTCAACTATTGTTCTTCGCGTGTTTCATGGCATTAAATTATTAGTGACGAGTGCCTACGACACTCGTCAACTACTCACAGAGCTAGCAAGCTCTGGGAGTAGTTGACGAGTGCCTAGGCACTCGTCAACTAGCTCGTTCTTCTGGCGTGTTTCATGGCATTAAAATTATTATATTCATTTTCCGCCTTTTTCGAACATGAATGCGGCCCGCAGCGGTGAGAGGACCCAACAAATTATATATCAAAACGTGCGTCTTGATCCCGAATCGAGTGCTATTACTTTTCTAAGATTCGTGTGTTTTTCGCGAATTTATGTGGAAAAACTGCGAAAAATTTCCCATAGGAATGACTGGGGGAGCCTGAAAAAAAGTGACATTTCAACAGACATTTCAACAATGAATGCTCTGGCATACTTTAACCGAGAGACTGCATTTGAACTTTAAAACGGAGGTAGCTTCCCTTATCTCCAGGGATTCACGACACTCATCGACAGCTTTTACCGTTTTTAAACTATCAAGGCTCAAAGTTGAGCAGGTTTTAGTCAAATTTCTGGGTTTATAATGGGTGTGTATGTGGCGGAATGTTTGAGCTAGAGTGGAGATCATCTCAGCTTGAGTGAGGAGCAGGGAGAAAAATCAGTGAAAAAATAAACGTATCGACTACCGTGGCCTCAAATGCCCCACTACAGACATATTATCCCCTCAAATGTAGGAAAATTCGAGGTGATCGCAGTGATAACACTGTTGAAGCTGTCTCTTTTTATAGTTTTGGCTCCATACAGGCTAACTGATGAGTACTCCCATCCTCAGCCTCATTGACTCCCATGTTAAAAAAGGAGGGAAATTTTCTTAAGGAAGGCAGAAGTAACGTTTCTCTCTCTTGCTCCTGAGGGCACGTTTCTTCATTTATCGACACAAAATAACTATGTAAAACGATCAGGAAGGGCAGCGATGCCCCCATATGTCGGTTCAATGATTGGAAATACGGTTTGGCCATAGAGCCCTCCTCTTCGAGGGCTGGTCTCAGCATTTTCCCTCTCTCTCTGTCAGGATTTTCAACTGCCGTTCCAACTGACAACAGTTGCAGCAGCCCAGTGGGCATTTGAGGAGTTATTGGCTTCATTTGAACTTGTCTGTGTAAAATGGCCGACAGAGACAGCAGAGCAGTTAGCACATTAGCGCTAGCTGTAAAGACATGCTAACTGCTAACATTAGTCTCTCTCTCTCTCTCTCTCTCTCTCTCTCTCCTCACACACACACAAACACACACACACACACAGTCTCTCTCTCCTCTCTCTCTCTCTCTCTCTCTCTCTCTCTCTCACTCACACACAAACACACACACACAAACACACACACACACACACACACACAGTCTCTCTCTCTCTCTCTCACACACAAACACAAACACACACAAACACACACACACACACACACACACAGCTCTCTCTCTCTCTCTCTCTCCTCTCTCTCTCTCTCTCTCTCTCTCTCACACACAAACACACACACACACAAACACACACACACACACACACGACGCGACCGGACCTCGCCGTTTCCCGTGGCCGTGGACTCTCATTAAAGGGTAAATGAGCTATCATCTTGTTGTTTTTTATTTTCAGTTAGCTCATACTTCAAGCTGAAAGGTAATGGTCAGATCAGCTGCTTGCTGGCAGCCCTAATAAGAACACAAACTGTTTGAGAGTTTCTGTAAAGAGAGATTTTTTCCTACAAATAAAAAGATAATTTTATTTGGTCATAATTTGTTTGTAGCTTATTTTGATTTTAAATAAATCGTGAAAAAATCGTATCGTGAACAAAAAATCGTGACTCGAATCGAGTCGTGAGTTGAGTCTATCGTTACATCCCATTTAGCCACTAAGAATTAAATACATGATCATTGTTAACATGTTAATGTTAACCTGCTAAAGCTAATTAGTATTAGCCACTAGGAATTAAATACCTGTTAATGTTAACATGCTAATGTTAAGTGCTAGCACGTCAGTGCTAGCCCATAATTTTTAGTCACTAAGATACATGCTAATGTTAATATGGTAATATTAATTGTTAGCGCGCCAAAGACAGCACCAGCTAGCGCGTTAGCACTAGCTTAAAGACATGCTAACTGTTACTATAGCGGCAAAAGCTAAAAATTACTGCAAATGGTAATTGCTACGCGTCAACACTAGCATTAACATTAGCACGAATAACAAATACATGCTACTTGCTAATATGCTAATGCTAACATGCTAATGTTAATTAGCACTAGCCACAAATAATTAAATACATGTTAATTCTAACATGTTAATGTTAATTGTTAGCCGTCTGCCTAGCAATGAGCATAGCCAGGAAGATTAAATACATGATCATTGCAAACATGTTAATGTTAACATGCTAATGTTAAACATTAGCACTAGGAATAAGTACATGATCTTGACTAACATTTATTGTTAACATGCTAATGTTAATTAGCTCTTGCCACTAAGAATTACATACATGATCATTGCTAACCTGTTATTGTTAACTGCTAATGTTAATTAGCATAGCCACTAAGAATTAAATACTGATCATTGTTAACATGTTAATGTTAACCTGCTTCAAGCCTAATAGCATTAAGCCACTAAGAATGAAATACATGATCATTGTTAACTGTTAATGTTAACCATGCTAAAGTTAATTAACATTAGCCACTAAGAATGAAATACATGGATCATTGCTAACATGTTAATGCTAACATGCTAATGTTAATTGCTAGCACGTTAGTGCTAGCCACTCATTTTCAGTCACTAAGAATACATGCTAATCCATAATTTTTAGTCACTAAGAATACATGCTAATGTTAATATGGTAATCTTAACTTGTTAAGTGCCGCCCAAGGGACAGCCAGAGCCGCTAGCGCGTTAGCACTAGCTGTAAAGACATGGCTAACTGTTAACCTAGAGCCACAGCTAAAAATTACTGCAAATGTATTGCTTAAAGGGGGCGTCAACCACTACAATTAACCTTAGCCACTAAGAATTATTACATGAAACTGCTAAATTGCTAAGCTACTTGCTAGCACGTCAGCGCTAGCAATTACCCTTGCCACGAATAAACAAATAAATGCTACTTGCTTAAAATGCTAATGTTAAACATTGCTAATGTAATTACACTAGCCACAAAAGAATAAATACATGCTATTCTACCATGTTAATGTTAATTGTTAAAAAAAAGCCATCTGCACTAGCAATGAGCATTAGCCCTGAAGAATTAAATACATGATCCTTGCTAACATGTTAATGTTATCAACATAGCCACTAGAATTAAGTACATGCTCATGTTAACTGCTAAAGCTAACCTGCTAATTGCTAATGGGCTAGCGCGTTGTCGGTCTAAACATGGACAGACAATGACAGCAGAGCCGCAGCAGGTTAAAACATTACCAGGTTAGGGCATTAGGCATGTTAACCATTAGCATTTAACATTGCATTTTTAATACTTAATGGCCTATGCTAACGTAACTGCTAGCTGCTCTGCTGTCATTGGTCTGTCATTTTAGACAGACAACGCTCAGCAATTATCATTAGCCGGTTAGCTTTAGCATGTTAACATGAGCATGTACTTAATATCTAGTGGCTATGTTAATTAACCTTGAACATGTTAGCAGGATCATGTATTTAATTATTCAGTGGCAATGCTCATTGCTAGTGCAGATGGCTAACAATTAACATTAACATGTGGTAGCAATTAGCTGTATTAATTCTTTGTGGCAGTGCTAATTAACATTAGCATGTTAACATTAGCATTTTAGCCAAGTAGCATTTATTTGGTTTTCGTTTTGGCTAAGGCCGTAATTGCTAGCGCTGACGTGCTAGCAAGTAGCTTAGCATGTTAGTAGTTGTCATGTAATAAATTCTAGGTGCTAATGTTAATTGCTAGTGTTACGCGCTAGCATTCCATTTGCGTAATTTTAGCTTGGCTGTGCTAATGTTAACAGTTAGCATGTTTTTACAGCTAGTGCTAACGCGCTAGCTGCTCTGCTGTCTTTGGCGCACTAACAAATTAAGATTACATATTAACTTCGCATGATTCTTAGTGACTAAAATTATGGACTTTTTTATTAGCATTATTCTTTACGTGACTGAAAATGAGTGGCGCACTAAGTGCTAGCAATTAACATTAGCATGTTAGCATTAAACATGTTAGCAATGATCATGTTTTAATTCTTAGTGGCTAATGGTAATTAACTTTAGCAGGTTAACATTAACATGTTAACAATGATCATGTATTTCATTCTTAGTGGCTAATGCTAATTGCTTTAGCAGGTTAACATTACATGTAACAATGATCATGATTTAATTCTAGTGGCTAAGCTAATTAACATTAGCATGTTAAACATAACTTTAGCAATGATCATGTATTTAATTCTTAGTGGCAATGCTAATTAACATTAGCATGTTAACAATAACATGTTAGCAATGATCATGTTACTTAATCCTAGTGGCTAATGTTAATTAACATTAGCATGTTAACATTAACCATGTAGCAATGATCATGTATTTAATTCTTCCTGCTAATGCTCATTGCTAGCGCAGACGGCTAACAATTAACCTTAACATGTTAGAATTAACATGTTTTATTATTTTGTGGTAGTGCTAATACATTAGCATTGTTAGCATTAGCATATTAGCAAGTAGCATGTATTTGGTTATTGTGGCTAATGTTATGCTAGTGTTGACGCGCTAGCAATTACCATTTGCAGTAATTTTAGCTTTTGCCGCTAATGTTAACAGTTAGCATGTCTTTACAGCTAGTGCTAACGCGCTAGCTGCTTGCTTTCTTTGCGCGCTAACAATTAATTTACCTATTAACATTTAGCATGTATTCTTAGTGACTAAAATTATGGGCTAGCACTGACGTGCTAGCACTTAACATTAGCATGTTAACATTAACAGGTATTTAATTCCTAGTGGCTATACTCAATTAGCTTTAGCAGGTTAACATTAACATGTTAACAATGATCATGTTTTAATTCTTAGTGGCTAAATGGGATGTAACGTAGACTCAACTCACGACTCGATTCGAGTCACGATTTTTGTTCACGATACGATTTTTTCACGATTTTATTTAAAATCAAAATAAGCACAAAACAATTATGACCAAATAAAATTATCTTTTTATTTGTAGGAAAAAAATCTCTCTTTACAGAACTCTCAAACAGTTTGTGTTCTTATTAGGGTGCCAGCAGCAAGCAGCTGATCTGACCATTACCTTTCAGCTTGAAGTATGAGCTAACTGAAATAAAAAAAACAACAAGATGATAGCTCATTACCCTTTAATGAGAGTCCAGCCACGGGAAACGGCGAGGTCCGGTCGCGTGTCGTGTTGTGTGTGTGTGTGTTTGGTTGTGTGTGGTTTGTGTGTGGAGAGAGAAGAGAGAGAGGAGAGAGAGAAGAGAGAGGAGAGAGAGAGAGAGAGACTGTGTGTGTGTGTGGTGTGTGTGTTGTGTGTTTTGTGTGTTGTTTGTGGTTGTGTGTGAGAGAGAGAGAGAGAGACTGTGTGTGTGTGTGTGTGTGTGTGTTTTTGTGTGTGGTGTTGTTTGTTTGGTGAGAGAGAGAGAGAGAGAGAGAGGAGGAGGAGAGAGAGAGAGAGACTGTGTGTGTGTGTGGTGTTTGTGTGTGAGTGAGGAGGTAGAGAGAGAGAGGAGGAGGAGGAGAGAGGAGACTAATGTTAGCAGTTAGCATGTCTTTACAGCTAGCGCTAATGTGCTAACTGCTCTGCTTCTCTGTCGGCCATTTTACACAGACAAGTTCAAATGAAGCCAATAACTCCTCAAATGCCCATGGGCGCTTGCAACTGTTGTCAGTTGGAACGGCAGTTGAAAATCCTGACAGAGAGGAGGGGAAAATGCTGAGACCAGCCCTCGAAGAGGAGGGCTTATGGCCAAACCGTATTTCCCAATCATTGAACCGACTAACTGGGGGCATCGCATGCCCTTCCTGATCGTTTTACATAGTTATTTGTGTCGATAAATGAAGAAACGTGCCCTCAGGAGCAAGAGAGAAGAAACGTTACTTCTGCCTTCCTTAAGAAAATTTCCCTCCTTTTTTAACATGGGAGTCAATGAGGCTGAGGATGGGAGTACTCGTCTTGTGCCTGTATGGAAAACTATAAAAGAGACAGCTTCAACAGTGTTATCACTGCGATCACCTCGAATTTTCCTACATTTGAGGGGGATAATCATGTCTGTAGTGGGGCATTTGAGGCCACGGTAGTCGAATACGTTTTATTTTTTCACTGATTTTTCTCCCTGCTCCTCACTCAAGCTGATTATGTCATCCACTCTAGCTCAAACATTCCGCCACATACACACCATTATAAACCCAGAAATTTGACTAAAAACCTGCTCAACTTTGAGCCTTGATGTTTAAAACGGTAAAAGCTGTCGATGAGAGTGTCGTGAATCCCTGGAATAAGGGAGCATACCTCCGTTTTAAAGTTCAAATGCAGTCTCTCGGTTTTAAATATGCCAGAGCAGTTCATTGTTGAAAATGTCTGTTGAAATGTACTTTTTTTCAGGCCTCCCCAGTCATTCCTTATGGAAATTTTTCGCAGTTTTTCCAGAATAAATTCGCGAAAAACCGAATCTCTTAGAAAAGTAAATAGCACTCGATTCGGGATCAAGACGCACGTTTGAAATATATTTGTTGGGTCCTCTCACCGCTGCGGGCCGCATTCATGTTGTGAAAAAAGGGCGGAAAATGAATAATAATAATTTTAATGCCAGTGAACCGCAGAAAAGACGACGAGAGAGTAGACACAACTATTGACGATGCCTGCACTCGTCAACTACTCCCAGAGCTTGCTGCTCTGTGAGTAGTTGACGAGTGTCGTCGGCACTCGTCACTAATAATTTAATGCCATTGCAACACGCAGAAGAACATAGTTGACGGTGCCTGTAGGCACTCGTCAACAAGCTTGCTAGCTCTGTGAGTATTGACGAGTGTCTAGGCACTCGATCACTAATAATGCCATGAAACACGCAGAAGAAAACCAATAGTGACGAGTGTCTAGGCACTCGTCACTATTGTTCTTCTGCAGCAGTTGAGAGATTAATTAAAACCTCGCAAATTATGCCGCGGCACTAGTAGTGCGCATCTCCGTGTCTGAGGAGCTGCCACAGCACGCTGCTGGTGTTATGGGCCATCGTTTTTAATTTTACTTTTATAAAACAGTCCAGAGTTGTATTAGCCTCGTTGGTAATAGCTAGTTGGTTATAACGTGCAGTTTGACATTAATTTGCGGGTTTTAATTAATCTCTCAACTGCTGCAGCAGTGGTAACTGCCCAGACACCGGCAATCACTGCGACACAAATCGCGTAATGGCACACGCCAATACCAGGGACACAACACTGCGATCTGTCTTATAAAATAAAAACAAATGCCCATAACAGGCGCATTTGCGGTTGGCAGTGCCAGACACGACACACACACCCACCACACGCCAGCAGTTCGTTAAGAGATTAATTAAAAAACCTCGTCAAAATTATTGCAGAACTACGTATAATAAACTAGTGGTAGATACCAACAGGGCTAATTACAACTTAGACTGTTTTTATAAACATAAAATATTTAAAAAAAACATGCATCCCATATACCCTCAAGACCCGGCAGGAGCCACTACTAGCTGCCCGCTGCCACGAATTGAGCCAGCCCTTCTGCGCCGTGCTTAACCAGCGTTTTAGTGAGCACAAGATACATTTCTCGTGCGGCACGAGGTACTTTTCTGGGCGCAGAGAGAAACGTCTCTTTTGCTCACTAGAAACGTTTCTCCCCCCCCCCCCCCCCCCCCCCCCCCCCCCCCCTCCCCCCCCCCCCCCCCCCCCCCCCCCCCCCCCCCCCCCCCCCCCCCACCCCCCCCCCCCCCCCCCCCCCCCCCCCCCCCCCCCCCCCCCCCCCCCCCCCCCCCCCCCCCCCCCCCCCCCCCCCCCCCCCCACCCCCCCCTCCCCACCCCCCCCCCCCCCCCCCCCCCCCCCCCCCCCCCCCCCCCCCCCCCCCCCCCCCCCCCCCCCCCCACCCCCCCCCCCCCCCCCCCCCCCCTCCCCCCCCCCCCCCCCCCCCCCCCCCCCCCCCCCCCCCCCCCCCCCCCCCCCCCCCCCCCCCCCCCCCCCCCCCCCCCCCCACCCCCCCCCCCCCCCCCCCCCCCCCCCCCCCCCCCCCCCCCCCCACCCCCCCCCCCCCCCCCCCCCCCCCCCCCCCCACCCCCCCCCCCCCGTCCCCCCCCCCCCCCCCCCCCACCCCCCCCCCCCCCCCCCCCCCCCCCCCCCCCCCCCCCCCACCCCCCCCCCCCCCCCCCCCCCCCCCCCCCCCCCCCCCCCCCCCCCCCCCCCCCCCCCCCCCACCCCCCCCCCCCCCCCCCCCCCCCCCCCCCCCCCCCCCCCCCCCCCCCCCCCCCCCCCCCCCCCCCCCCCCCCCCCCCCCCCCCCCCCCCCCCCCCCCCCCCCCCCCCCCCCCCCCCCCCCCCCCCCCCCCCCCCCCCCCCCCCCCCCCCCCCCCCCCCCCCCCCCCCCCCCCCCCCCCCCCACCCCCCCCCCCCCCCCCCCCCCCCCCCCCCCCCCCCCCCCCCCCCCCCCCCCCCCCCCCCCCCCCCCCCCCCCCCCCCCCCCACGTCCCTTTTAGGGGCTCCGTTTAGCATTTGTGCCTTTTTTTTGCCACTTTTATTTTATTTGTGGAATTTCATTTTCAATACTAAAAATATTTTATTCTTGAATTAATATTTAAGAAAGTATTTTTAATTATTACCAATTTTGATACCCCACCACCTGCGCATCACAGTTACCATAATTCAATTACACAGATAATATTTGCACAGTTTTCATACCTGGCCATCATGTTGAACTCTGTTGTCTCAATTAGCATGCAAGCCGTGCATGATTCTTTGTAGAAACTGATTTCAGCAGCCATCCAGATTACAGCCCCCGCCTCCCCTCCCTGCTGGAGTGGACAGTGACCATTAGCGCTTTGAAATTGGCCACAAGTTATTGGCCCATATAATTCCAAACTTCAAATAGGGCAACTAAAGTTATATTCTTTCATACCTAAGATTTATTGGGCTACATAGCTCTAAGGGAGGAAATTGCATATAATTAACAAAACAAACAAGTCACTCTTGTTATAAAATTCATTGTTTAAATCAAACAACAATATTAGGGTATTATACATAATGCACCATGTTATTACATTTCCCAGAAATACAAAAATTTGCCAAGTGCTTTTGTAATAATTTGTCAAAAATGTAATAACTTATTACATTAATGGGCGACATTATTACAAAAATGCGTTGGGCAGTTTTATTAGCATAATGCATGTGCTAGTTGTATTACACAAATGCGCTGCTGTTATTAGCATCACAGTAAGTGCTAAACTATGAAACAAGCATGCTGTTCACGCATTGATTACAGTTTGGCATCTCGTTTATACAATAGATGCAGCGCGTTATTATCAAAATGCGTGTCTGTCGTCACAGTGCCTAGCTTTAGCAAATATTAAAAGTAAACATAATGTGTGTGCGAATGTACAATTATGTTCAAACAATGATAACTATGCTTTGTATGAATTGTTATTACTATAGCATCCATTGTCTTTTACATTTCTAGAAATAAAAAAGTGAAAGCTCCGCACTCATTTTGTTGAACATATCTTTGTAAAAATGCTAATTAAACTTTTACATATATGCTATGGACCCAAATTTACTTACAAAATTGCCTGCGTCTGGTTGTGTGGTCGCAGTTTAGTTTATTACATGAATAGGTGCCTGTGTGTGTGGCAGTTACTACAATGTGTAGATGTGGATTTTCTTATTGGACAAATGAACATTGATACACATTTAAATTTAGTCATTGTTAGGTTTGCTGTTTATTACCAAACTGCTTTCACCTTGTTCTTACAAAGTTATGCGTGATCTGTGCAGATTCATCGATATGCAATAGAATGTGAATATACCAGTACTGCATTACATCATGTTATGTTCTAATCGTATCGTTTCCTAGAAAATAAAAAGTTCTTTGTGCTATGTGCATTTTGCGTTCCAACAATCCATTGCTCTCGAAAACTTTAATAACCTGTAAGTTAGCACACAAGATCATTACTCATCTAATACCTCGTAGTGCTCAACCAGGCCTGTTGCCCGCCCTTGTTGAGACCGCCATTGTTGTTAGTGATAACGGTGCAGGTTTTGTAATAAAACGGTCTCAAACTTAACTAACTTTTTCATTTCATTTGTAATAAGCCGCATTTTGTAAGGTTATAACTGCCTCTCAACGTTTCAGTTTTTGCAATTTAAATTTCGCCGCATTATGTAAGTAAGTTTACATTTTCCCACAAGAGAAAGTACTTATGTATTGTATACCAGCAAGGCCTAAATCACTCATGCATCACTACCAGTCCTGAGACAAAAGCCTACCACTCTGCTATACCAACTGAACCTAGTAAACAATCAACTAGCCCCATATACTACTGAAATTTACAACAAACACCATAAAAAACTACCTCACTCGCTGGATGCCTGGTCCATTAAAACTAACTTTTTAAAGCACCTTCATGGCTTATGGGCTGTTGGGGAAGCCTAAGGAAGAGCTTAAGTGATGTTTAAGTTCCCTCCTGACCTCCCTTGTGTGGCCTTCCGTGAACGACCGGGCGCTGGGGTGAACGAAATGAACGATTATTACCATCAGGGCGGGGAATGACATAGTACAGCCCCTTTCCAGCAGCTGACTCCTGCACACATCTCGAGGA